>NC_081413.1:298942929-299250429 GCF_030272615.1 Cryptomeria japonica | reverse complement strand
AGCTGGGTCTTGTTCAATGGTAGCAGTTCTGCAATGACCCCCATGGTCAACATAAAAGCACAGTAAGAAACAATACCCAAAACTATTTTATTAGCAATGGCAGACATTTCTTATGCAAGGGTTATGGAACAAAATTGCATAAAGACATCAAAATTACCTTGATCGTCGATAAAGTCGCTTGGGCTGCTGTAATATTTTTATGCTACTAAGTCCCTTGAGTCTTTCCTGTCAAAAATGTGGATGAAGCTGCCAAATTCAAAGTCCTCATTCATGTAAACATTCATTTTTCATCCCTACAGCAACTTGAACAAGTACCTCCAATGCCTGTTTGAAAGCAGTCTCTGTAGGTAGCTGATAATGCTTTTCAAACTGTAGATGTGAAAACCTGTGTAGCTGAAGCATAAAACAATAAGAACAAAATTATAGATGCGACAGAGAAAGCATAAATAAAGGTGACATGAAGTTGATTAGTGATTACGATAGAAAAAGAATAGAATTTAATTGCATTTATGCCTGAATGTTTTAACCATCAAAGTTAGATAATTTCTGCTTCTTCCAATTTCTAATGGATAGCTATATGATCCTATTACAACCTCAATAGATAAGAAAATAACTCTAATATGTAACTAACAGGAAACAACTGTTGTTATAAAGAAACCTAATAAAAATCGATGTGTCAAAAGATAGATCCATTGTTACTAAAACTAAGAAGTCTTAACACTATGTGACTGCCTTATTCTAGTCTTAATCTAACTTATACCACATTCCACCTAAAACATATATTAAATTAGATATTATAAATGTTCCTCGGTTATCTTATATATATCTCAGTTATTGTTTTAATCATATAGAGGTTTAAATCAGTTGGTTGGTAGTTGATATCCATTGTACTATATATTGTACATGTTTTGAATACAAATTTGTATGAGTGCTGCCACCTTGTTTAATGTGTGGCCCACCTATTTCTTGTAGTGCTAAATATATTTGGTATTTGTGTCAAATAGTTGATAATGGCAACATAGCACCCTCATTCAAGGGCCATTAAGGTAACCCACCTTCACACCTGTCTCTCTCCTCCATGCAAAGGTAGCTCATTAAGGGCAAATTGTGAACTTACAAAGTTGTGAGAGTTCAAGAGTTCAATGCTCAAATTAGATGAGAGTGGACAAATGATGCAATGAATATTAAGTTGATGGAGACAAATCTGTAGTGGAAAATTATTTCAAGCTCATGGGACCGTGGATTGTACCATGTGACTGAGAATGAATTTAGAAGGGTTACAACCATTAAGAGCATTTCATTATGAATAATTTCACATTGAAGATACTGTGGGGCTGTATATGCTCTATTCGTAACAAAAGACAACTGCATTAATCAATGGACAAATGATAGCAGCAGATGCATAATAAGATGACTGTTATACCAGCAATACATGACTCTGTGACTTCTTATACTTCTTTTCTTTTTCCCCTGTATAGTAGCATCATGTACATTGTTTCAATTAAAAAAAAAAACAAGATATAGACAAGATTTTGATATCAGATGTCTATAAGAACTCGAGACTCAGCAAGCCAAAAATTTACACTCAGACTGGACTTGACCAAAACTTAGCATATTAAAAAAAAAAAATTTGCAAAACAAACTTAAATGACATGTAAAATTGAAAAAACTAAATATCAAGAATTCATAAGTAGTGTTTGTACTTTGTAGTGGTTTTAGAACAAAAAAGGTATACAATATACATCATATACGATATGACAATTGATTAGCTGACATGATCATAGAAGATTAAAAATCAACAAAAAAATTTAAAAAAATTTCCTTCACCGAAGGACAAACTAGATGGCAATAATTCCTCCTCGAGAACAATAGCATCCTCATGAATAGCATGATCATCATGTAATGACACCCTTCTTGGCACTTCCACCTTTGCGAGCACCTATGCTTATACATTCTCTGCCCATTATGTCACTTCCTTATAAAAACAGTGATCTCCACATGAAACATGGCGTACATATCCTTGGCAATCCAATTGAAATATGGATCTCCTTTCCCTCACAAAGGGATCTCAAGGAAAAGTTCTTGGGGTACACTTTAAAGTTAGATATAAGTTTGTAACACAATAGGCACAATATTGTATCAGTTATAGGGGACCTTCAGACAATGGTTCTGACAAAGGCACACTAAGCACCCAATGCAACACATCGAGAGGTGAAGAAGATGCACGCAAACCTTTCACAATTGTATCATTGGGCAGGTTTGAGAAGAGGCATTGCAAGTTTGTCAATTATTGAGTGTCCAAGGGTCAAGGCCAAGCACCAATATTCAACGAGAATTCTAACTATCATAAGATTTGAGAGTGGAAATAGGACATCGTTTTCATAGACTTTATTGTTAGTCTTCCTATGTCAGTGTGTCCCCATGTAATATCCCTAGGGTTTTTTAGTATCAGCAACAAAATTACTAGTAATTAATCTTTGTTTTCACTTCTGTATCACAGTGTAGGCCCCATGATTAGGGTTTCCTAGCCCACTTGCTGATGTGGGGAGATGTAGGTAAAATGCTGGTGTGCAGTTTTTCCTGTGAAGACTGATTTATTTTGCCACCTAGGTCCTTGAAAGAGTTCAGCCCAGATCTGGTACTCAATAACTCTTGTTGCTGCCCCTGGTGATCTGCTGCCTCAAAGTAGCTCTATAATGGTGCACTCAACCCTGAAGGGTAAAAGACATCCTGCTTGAAGCTGCTGATAGACTACAAAATGGAACAGTTGGCACCCAGGTTAAATGATACTATAATAATTGGATCTAATATTTCTTTCCTTCAATGTTGCAAACTACAGAATTTGGCTCACAGTTCCTCCAATGATTGGTATGATAGGAGTATTTAACAATTGTGCCGCCTAGTGGTAACAATCTGCCCTCTACCAGCTTGTCTGACCAAATAAATTCTACTCACAATTATCCAAACCCTACACAGTTTGAAAGGAATAATTAACAGTTTGCAGAGATAAACGAATGTGTCAAACAGGTTAGAGTTTTCATTCCAACCTGATCATACCAACAAGGTTTTCATGCTGTGGGTGCTGTCACTTGAAATTTCATTCGAAATCTCCCTTCCTGCCCCACATGAACCTTCAGTGCCCCTATTAATACCTATTCCAATTTTACCAAAATAGGCCAACCTTGATTTTTAAATTTAAATTCATCTTGGCACCAACCTGCTGGGAGCCAAATTTATTTTTATTATTAACAATATTAATATTATAATTATCATATTTCATATATTATTGTTTATAGTGTTTAGAAAACACTATGATTAAATTAATGTTATATCCCTTGGATGGAGGGGACATGACACACCACGATGCCACCATGGTGATGGTTGACAAATGACCAAAGTTGCACACTTCTCTCCCACAAAGACCACTTACATTGCCACAACAATGGTAAGCATCTTACTGGACGACATCAAATTGCACCTAATTCCTTGTATAATGATATGAAATCGGGATCTTGTTTTCACATCCACGTTTTGGACTACTTTGCAATAGGCATAGAGCTCCTAGCTCAACTTCAATGCAAATTATCATCTTGAAATAGATGGCAAGACACAGAGAGTGAAACAAGTTTTGTGAGATATATTGCACATGTGTGTGATGGACCAACAATCTAGGTGGGAGGATTACCTCAATTTTATGGCCATTGCATACAACAACAAATCACAATCACCACAATGCCTTGAGGAAAGCACCATTTCTAGCCTTGCATGGTCAACTATGTAGAACACCACTGAATAGGGAATAAATCTAGGACAATGTCACGATCGGCCCTACAATATTACAAGATATAGAAAAGCAAGTGATATTGATTTGATAACTCCTTTAGAAGGCATACCATTGCCAAAAGAAGCATGATGATATCAAGGGATTGGATCAACACTTCCCAATGAGCAATAAAGTGTTTTGAGAGTAGGAACATATAAGTGCTCAATCCATTACAAAATATTTTCTCTCACACCTTGTTTTGTGGGGCCTTTGAATATTTTGGAGTGAGTGGGACCATTAACCTACCATCTAATCTTACCACCTACCATCTACCCTTGCCACCTAGATTGTCTCAAATCAAAGACTTTTTTCATATTTATATTTTTAGGTGAAATATTCATGATATTTCCCACCTCTTGGATTGAATGCATAATAGGTAGAGGCAAGAAGGCAATTAGCTCTGGAGTTTCTTCACATCTAGGCACATTGGAGGACAGATTTTCGATAATGAGAACAACACCAGGTCAACGTCCAACAAAAATGGTACAATGAGACTAAACCACTTGAAGGGATGTTAATCAACTGCAGATTCTTTATCCCCACCTCTTTGAGGGCTTCTAAATAGGGAACCTAATTTAAGGGGAGGGGGATGTAAGGTCCCTAACGCAAACCATGTACCTATTTAGACATTGTGAAACTATTTTGCTTTATATAATGATACTTAAATAGATGTTTGTGTTAGTCATTATTGATTTTGTATATGATGCTATGTATCCAAGGGAGGTGTCCCCTACATTTCAAGCCCCTATCCCCTATATGAGACATTTTGGGGATGAGGGACATTTTCCAAATTTACATGCTTGGGTATCCTACAAATGGAAGCCTTTCCTCTCTAAAGCAATTGTCATCTATCCCTATCCTCGAGGTGTTTTCATAATTGTTTGTGAGTTGGTTGTGAATTGGGAATTAACTCTTTTAAAGGGTCCTTGGTTTTGGAGGGAGGGTTCTCTCTTTGTGAAGCCTTGGTATCCAGATTTAAAACATGTCTAAATCCTTCTATGTGCTTCCAGTTTGGGTTAGGTTGCTTAACCTCCCCTTGCATTTTTGGCTACCATCTTTGTTGAAGAGTATTGATAACTTTCTTGGCAAGTTTATTTCTATATCTTTATTCACATCCAGATTTGAGTATTTTCCTTCACAGTTTTATGCATTTCCAGAACTGAAACCTCATTTCCAGAATTTCCAAGTTAAGGGTAAAATCAGAATTTATTGAGATTCATTTTTCTGAAAAAGAGGTGAAAGCAAGGGTTTGTAAGTCATTTTGTGAAGCATTTCTTAAAATTATTGATGTTGTTTTAGGATAGGTTTGTTTCATTTAAAGACAAAGTTGCATGGACATGTATACGGATGCAATTATGGATACGGTATCCGATACGGATACAGCCATCTTTTAAGACCCCCAATATGGATACAGCTGGATACGACATTCATAAAAAAAACATACACATAACTTCAACACAATTTTCTAGGTTAGTAGAAGAGATTTTCATTACTTCAAAAGCAATAGACACATAATTGCTACATAAATATTATAAATTGATTTAACAATTTACAATATGCAAAAATAGTAGAGTTGTATTGGAAGATAACCCAAAAAAATGGGTCGCTGAAATAGAAAAACATTTCATTTGTCTTTCTCATTTATTGTAGGTTTTGTATATACCAATTTTTGTTTTTTATTAATTGCATGAACGAAGTTTTTTTAAATTAAATTTACGAAGATTTACATCAAATTTTTAAAAAATCAAATCACATAGTATGTGGCACGGTTGGAAAATCAAGGTTTTTTGGGCACACGTGGGCATAGTATTCAACATGTATCTGGGCCGTATCAGATATGTATCCGTTTTGGATATGGGGATACAGATGCCAAGGGAAGGGAGGAGTATTCGGCTACTCTGTTTAAAGATTGATTATCATGAAAATTCTTTCAGAATTCTTCAACATAAATTAGAAATGCGAGGTTGAGTGTCATGTCCCACCATTTATAGTAGAAATAATTAGTGTAAATTTTGCCATACAATATGTTAAAATCGTGTTAAAAATATATTATATTATATTACATTGATATAAAAATGATATCATATTATCAATTTACATTTTTATATATTAAATAATGCTGTTATATGAACCATGTACATTAATTTACATTTTTATATATTGAATGATGTTATTATATTAAAATGATGCCATTGTATTAAAATATATATTACATTTGCTGACCAAATTCCCCAAAGGCCCGATAATCTCTCATATGAAACAGTGGCTTGTTTGAATGATCTCCAAAATCATTTCATGGAGAGTTCCGTAGGTGATAGGGTAGTGACCCTTCAAAAAGGGGCGCTACACATAAGAAGCATCATGGCTTTCCACCACAATGGGGTTAGGATAAATACCCTCCCATGCCAATTTGGGAGATAAGGAAGCAAGGAATCTTCAAGGCTGCCAGCAGAGATAAATAGGAGCCAGCAGTGACAGGTATGTATAAGACTAACTTCTGATTTGATGTTAGAATATAACAGTCAGCAATTTATAAATATATTAAAATCTTATTTGTATATCATTAAATATAACTGTTGTGTATAATCTTAATCAAATGGGTGGCATTAATATGATATTAATTTGAGAGGCAAATTATATGTAATTATTCAAACAACATTAAAATTACAATACTGTCAGACATAACATATATATATATATATATCCAAGAATACATAATGCAATCAAATTCAGTTTGCACAAATTATTGCAATACTGCAAAATCATATAATTCTGATAATATAAGGAATAATTTATTGATTTTAATGGAATAATGACAATAAATGATTAATACTGATACAACGTGATACTAACAGAAAGCATTGATGACAATCTAATACAAGGCACTAATGTAATATAATGAAATATGATAATTATGTCAGATATAATTGATTATAATAATGAGATGAATTGAATAACAAATACAACTTCATTAGAATATCACAAATGGATCAGTGTATGTTAGGGGCCCTCTCTTAGGTACGCCACTCCATAGTGGATGCCTAACCCCTACCACATGGAGCCAAGAGGGATGAAGCATCTGCTCTTCGACTTAAGAGAGGAGGTGGTTGTGATGAGGGGGAACGGCGATAGGACACCTCACTTGGTATGCTACTCCATGATGGATGCTTAACACCTGCCACATGGAGCCAAGAGGGATGTAGCATCTCCTCTTGGACCTAGGGTGGAGGGTCTCTTGGACACCCTATCCAGCTAGCCTACCCTAATGCACTAAGAATTGGATAATAAAGAATGGCAACTAACCTACAATCTGATCTCATCTAACAAATATAGTACTAATGGTAATTAATACATTAAAAATTCAATCTAATTCATTAGCATATGTTCCAGTTTATAAGTATTGTTTCATGTGTGTTCCCAAATTTTGTGTTGCACAAAAAACAATATACAAAGGTACTCCCATTAACTTATTTACCTTATTTTAGATTTGGGCAAATTTAGGTTAATTTAAACTATAACTAATTAGGGGAAATTATAGTGGTATCAGAGCATCATCCTGCCAGCCTAGGGGGGGTCAATAGTTGATGCAACCAAGTCAAAGAACCTTAAGGGCACTTGAAAGAGAAAGAAAGAGGATCACAGAGCAAGAATTAAGAACATTTATGGAGAAAAATGAACAAACAAACCAAGCCATGCTCCTTGCCTTGCAAAACATAAGCAATAACATGCGTAACTTAAGACCAAATCAAGAAAACAATAGGGATTAAAATTCCAGCCAATCAGTAAGTGACAATGGAACCACCCCTGAGAAAACTGTGCCTCCTTTTATAGCCAGGGAAAGATTCTCAAGAGTACGAAGAGATTAATAACCTAAATTTGGAAACACTTGTCGTAGAATATGCGAGGCTTGAACCAGAAATCAAAAGGAGCATCCCCTTCCCAGCCTACTGTGAGGCTAAAATGAAGATGACCCAAAGGGGAAGGGACCACCACCCAAACCGGGAGATCCAAAACAAGATAGGGAAATTGAGCATTCCAAATTTTGATGGGACAGGGAAAACCACAACACATGCATGGATCCAAAAATTGGAAACCTATTTAACCCTTAGCCCCATGACATAAGAAGATGCCATAACATTTGCCATATTGCACTTAGATGGGGTTGCCCATCTGTTGATGTTCTTTTTATGCACATGCGAACACAAAATAAAATACCAAGGTATCTTATCCTCTCTTGAACAAAGTTATCCGAATGCTGAAGATTTGCCTAAGGATCAATCGAAATAACTCCAAGGTTCTTATATGTAGGGTCTCTACGTGTGAATAAGCTCAATTTGGTTTGATATGATTATGCTGGAATCACAAGGGGACTTACGTTTGATAGCCTAAGTGTTTAATCTATTGGAACTCAAATCCTATCTATTGGCTGGAAGATAAAGAAATATCAAAAGATACAGGGCTCAGAAAGTCTACTCCGAGACCTAGAATGCGAGAAGATGGATGGACGACTAGGTGGAGTCCTACTGGGCTAGGTCTTACCATCAAACTGAACAATTCGACACCAGCTCAGTGCAATCTTCTAGGGTAGTTCTGAAGATGTTCAAATCATCACTGGCAAACACTGATCATCATTCAAGTTAATGCATGAACAATAGACACGTAACGACTTGAGATTAAGCTCATTCGATGCCAGTTGACTACATAGGGCGCCCTTACAATTAGTAAGAGGCTAGTGGTTTGGACTAGGCAAATTCCACACGAGTGCATTCAACAATTTTTCTCCATTCAATCTAATTATCTACCATTTAAAATTGAAGATTCAACAAGAAACCATGCATATTGCAAGAAAGAACACATTTCACCTTAACTTCAATGAAAATGGAGTTCATTTACAATTTAGGCAACAATTTCTTGCCTTCTCCTCCTAATCTACTCTAATTGCTATTCTATTTGCTATTAAACATTAGCTACTCTAACTTCTATGAACTAACTATTAACCTTTACAAATGAAGAGCCAGAGCTTTATATAGAGAGCTCTTTACATTTCAATGGCTCTGATTGATTTAGAATCAATGGCTAGGATTACAAGATGGAAACCCTAATTAGGGTTTGTTACAACAAACTCCTTTAGCCAATGATAAAATTACATTCAAAATTTGAGAACCAATAGGAAGCAGGGGTAGGTGCCTCAAAGTTTGTGCCATCGTTGGTGAGTCAAGTACATTGAATCTGGACATGCTGAGGTGGACCAATCTGGTTAGAGGAACAGTGACTGGGATGCCACCTTGTCTGATGTTTTTGTTTGGTTGATCTCTTTGATACTCAATTTGATGTACCTGATGAATAGCATACCTCCTTGACTCCCATGTGAGTTTGATGAGGCTTCTACACGGTCGAGTCTTTCTTTCTTTTTTGTCATCATGTGGTTCCTTTGTGTGGCAAAATGAAGGTTTTGAAGATAGCTTGCAACTCCTCGAACACTTGTAGCCTTCCAACGCTTCAAAACACCTTGAGTCCTCCTTTATGCATTTGAAGTATCCTTGATGATGATGGAACCAGAATAGGTTATCCTTGTCCTGGCTTGATCTTTCTCCATCTGCAAAACAAACAAAAAGATGATTAAGTATACATAATATGTTTATCCTAACATGGCATTTCTTACCTTAAATCATCAATAAGAAGGCATTAGAATGAAATATGTTCAGGATCCTCTCCAGGGACAGGCCCTATAGGAAAATTGCTTTGGACCCTTTGGAAGGGTCAGGAGCGATTTTTGTCATTTTGCTCAATTAGACCTCACATTTTCATCATTTCACGATCTTGAACTTAACCCTTCAATCCTCTTACCACCATGATCTCACAACTAGCCCTTTGCCCAGCTCAAACGAGGTGAAAATAGGGATTTCAAAGGATTTCGCTCTGGACCCTTTGGAAGGGTCAGGAGCGAAATTCATGATTAAGACACAATTCCATCCCTTCCTTGCTCCAAATTGCTTCTCAAGGCAAGTGTACATTAATCTTTGCTCCACCAATGCCTTAGGAAACCAAATCTAGATCTCAAATATGGGTAATTTAGATGTTTTCAAGAATTTCGCTCAGGACCCTTTGGAAGGGTCAGGAGCAAAATTCATCCCTTAGGTTGAATTCTTCCTTCTTACTTTGTTTTCCTTTGACTCTCACCTTTGGATCCCTTTCTCATGAAGACAACATTTATTTGACCCCCAGGAAGGCCTAAAAAGAGGATTTCGCTCCAGACCATGGCCAAGGACAGGATCTATAAAGAACTTCGCTCTGGACCATTTGGAAGGGTCAAGAGCGAAATTCAAGTTTTTGGCCAAAATCCTTCATTTCTCTAACTCCAATCCACCTTGCAAGGCAAAAATACACCAATCTACCTTCAACCACGCCATAGGAACTAAGGTTTTGACCTCACACAAGGAGAAAATAGGTGTTTTGAGGAATTTCGCTCTAGACCCTTTGGAAGGGTCAGGAGCGAAATTCATGATTTGGGTTGATTCCACACTTCTTCTCTCGTCAACTCACTTCAAACTTGATTTATCCAATTTCTTCTCACCACAATCAAGTCAATTTGCCATCCATTTAACTCAAAAAAAGGTCTTTTTAATGCATTAGGCAAAAAAGAGAGTCAAGTTGAGGATTTTGCTCTAGACCCTTTGGAAGGGTCAGGAGCGAAATTCATGATTTGGGTTGATTCCACACTTATCTCGTCAACTCACTTCAAACTTGATTTATCCAATTTCTTCTCACCACAATCAAGTCAATTTGCCATCCATTTAACAAATTACCTTGAAGAGTTCCTGGCTCAAAAGAATTGGATTACAAGGACGTCTTAACCATTTCACCCAAGTACCCCTAGAAGGACAGGACCTATCCCAGAATTTTGCTCTAGACCCTTTGGAAGGGTCAAGAGCGAAATTCATGGATTGGGCTAAATTTTCTCATTTTCCCCTCAACTTTGCCCTCTGACTTGGTTGCTAGATCGTTCCTTCATCTTAATCAGGTCCATTCACCTTCAAGGTGATATCAATTCAATGTTTTTTTTTAATGACAAATTAGGTCTTTTCCAAGGATTTCGCTTTAGACCCTTTGGAAGGGTCAGGAGCGAAATCCATCTTTTAGGCTCAAATTTTGACCTTTTCATCAAATCTCCAAGTCCAAACTTGTCGAAGGCGTCCCCAAAGGATAAATAGGTTAGCTTCCCATCAATCAATACCCAGGACTCCATCATTCGTCAATTTGACCAATCTCAGACCCTCAAAGATGATATTCACTCACAAGGCTTCACTGACCTCCTCAAACTCCAACATGACATAACCTAGCAACAAAAACAAAACTTGATCTGGGGAGGGCTTTCAAAAGACCCTAACCTGGAACACCTACTAACCCACCTTAACTCAAGCAGAGCCTGTTATCTTAATGATCTCTCTAACAACTCTCAAAATGCAAAGGCTAATAGACAAGAACCTAGAAGACCAAGAAAACTAACCCTAGAAAGCAAAAAGTAGGGGTCCCCATTTGCAATGGGGCGATGTGTGAATACATCACAACACCATCATTGGTGGCATCATGGGCTGATCACACAAGATCATAAAAACGTAAAAACCTACGAGACCTTCAAAAAGAAACTTATTGAACAGTTTGATCAAACACCCCCAAAAATGTTTTAGGGAGCTAACTAAAATAAGGAAAAGAGGGACCCTTAAAGAGTATATTTCCAAATTTCAAAAACTAGCAATTATGGTTCTGGGAACATCCAAAGAAAGACTTACCTACCTCTTTGTAGAAGGTTTATCCAATAGCACTTGTGGCCTGGTAAGTGCCTTAGATCCTTCTTCACTCCAAGAGGCAATCCTAAAAACCACCCGCCTAGATGTCGCCCAAGCAAATGGAAAATCCCACTCAAGTAAGGCATCAACTAAGAACAAACACCTCCATGAGAAGGACAAACAGAAAAAGCCATACCTTCCTATAAAAGATCGGGAGGAACTACGAAGAAAGGGTCTATGTTTTGACTGCAAAGAAAAGTGGAAACCAGGTCATTTGTGTAAGCAAAAGGAAGGACAGGAGAGGGAAAGATGTTTTAAGTGCAAAGAACCATGGGGTCCGGGACATGTTTGTAACCAAAAGGATCTTAGGAAGAAAAACTTATGCTTCAAGTGCAAAGAAAAATGAGAACCAGGACACAGGGGTGGGAAAAGAAGTCAAGTTGACAATATTGAGGCCATGCTCCAAGAAACAGGAGAAGAAGTGAATCCATGCAAAAGGACAAGGATGAATGATGAAGAAGGAACCCTAGCTTGCATTTCAAAAGCATCCAAACATTATCCTTTTAGGATCCGAGGGACAATTAAAGAACAAAAGGTAACAGCCCTAGTTGACAGTGGAGCAACTCATAATTTTATTGATCAAAACTTAGTTGCAAAATTGGGTCTTGAAACTGAAGATTTCAAGGGATTTAATGTGACATTAGCCGATGGATCCACCACTTCTAGCAGGAAGAAGATTTCTCAACTCAATATCACTTTGGGAAGGCATTCAATTAAAGACATTTTTTACATTGTAGATACAAGTGACACAGATGTAATCTTAGGAACTCTATGGATACATTCCTTGGAGCATTTTATTTTTTACCACCCAAAACTAGAAATATGCTTTGTACATGAAGGAAAGAAGGTTACTTTACACGAAATGTCTAACGGATTACCTACAGTGATTTCATCAAAAAAAAATGGAGAAGGCCCTTAGACATAATCAAGTTGAATGGGTGGCTCAGTGTCTGATTTTGGATAGAACAATTCCCAAGGGGAAAGCAGCCCACATTGACATACAACCAATATTAAGGAAACATAAAAAGATCTTCAATGATATCCCACCCGAACTTCCCCCAAAAAGGGGCTTTGAGCACTCCATCGAACTAGAAGAAGGAACAAAACCAGTTGTTACCACTCCTTACTGTCATCCTCGTAAGTATAAGGAAGAAATTGAGAAAACCATAAAAGAACTGTTAAAGATGGGGCACATTCAACCCAACTCCAGCCCCTTTGCATCATCAATTGTGCTCTTGAAAAAGAAGGATGGCACTGTGAGGATGTGTATCGACTACAGAGCATTAAACAAAAAGACAATTAAGAATAGATATCCCAATCCTCGAGTAGATGAACTCCATGGGGCAGTCTACTTCTCAAAAATTGATCTAAGATCAAGTTACCACAAAATCACGCTAAGGGAGGAGGACATACCAAAAACAGCTTTTCGGTGCCACTATGGACATTTTGAGTTTCTTGTCCTACCTTTTGGTTTAACTAATGCCCCAGCAACTTTCCAATCTTGTATGAACCAAATTTTCAAAGGACAGCTGAGAAAATTCTTGGTGGTTTTCTTCGATGATATATTGATCTACAGCAGAACCTGGGAAGAACACTTGAAGCATATAGATGAGGTGCTAAGCATACTAGAGCAACATTCCTTATTTGCTAAACAATCCAAGTGCGAATTTGGCATGAAGGAAATTTTGTACTTAGGCCATAAAACCAGTGCTCGAGGAGTAAAGGATGATGAGGAGAAGATTGAGGCTATTTGAAGTTGGCCAAAACCCAAAACCCTAACTCACCTCAAAGGATTCTTGGGACTATGCAGTTATTTCAGGAGGTTTGTGAAAGGATTCTCAAAACTAACCTCACCACTCATTGATCTAACCAAAAAGGGAGCTTTCTCTTGGAATGAAAAGGCACAAGCAACTTTTGAAAGATTGAAGGAAGTGATGAGTTCATGCCTTGTATTGGCAATTCCTATTAGAATATTTAATTATATTTTACTTAGTTATATTTATTCTTTTATTAATGGTCATTTAGCTTTTTAGCTTTTTTAGTTTATTAAGTAAAACTATTGCTTCTTTATTAAAGATGCATAGTTAGGTTTTTATTATTTAGTTTTTTAAGCTTTATTTATTATTTTAAGCTTTTTAGCTTTTTAGTTTTCACTTGAACGACTGGTTCTTAATTTAGAACGTCGTCTTGTTAACTCTATATATACATGTGTATGTCGTTCAATAAATTATTCAATTACTTTTCATGGTATCAGAGCATGATTTAAAAAAATTGAAAAATTTATAATTCTAAAATAATTTCTTATTGGAATTTTTTTAGTGAAATTTTTCTGAAGTTTTTATCTTGGGCAAATTGAATCCGACTAGGGTTTCTGGGCGTGAAGTTTACAGAGATTGGCAGAAATTTTTTTGCTGGGTCATGAGGGTTTCCTACTTTCATGTCTTAAAAAATCGCGAGTTTTTTTTACTAGGTAGATTTTTTGGGGGGTGGAAGTTTTTTAGGTTTTCTACGATTTTCGCGACTGCACGCATCTTTTCCGCGATTTCACGGACTTTTTTCTGCATTTTGGCATAGTTGAGATTTTTTCGCGTTTTATACAGATTTTTGGTGGCGGCATCACCTTTTTTATGTTCGCGTTTATTTTTGTTCGGCTACCTCCGTGAATTTCCGTCGATCTGCTAGAGTCTACACGGGAGGATTTTTTGGGGCATAGGTGATTTTCTGTTGTTTGCAAATTTTGTGGGTTTTGGTAGAATTCATGGGCTTGTTCTTTGCCCCTTTTTTTTACAGTTTTTTTATTGATTTTTTTTTTTAAATCAATATTTTTTTTTACTAGTTTTTTTATAAAATAAAAAAAATCAATATTTTTTTGCAGATTATTATTTTCTGGTTTTTTCAGCAAAAACATTCAGAGTTCAAATTTGCAGAAAATTTTAATTTTTGGGTTTCTCCCAAACCTAGAAATTCGTGCATTGGGGTTCGTGCCTCTAATTCCGCTCCAGGGTTTCAAATTTTTTTTGCTACTATTATGATTTTTTTTAATCAAATTCTTTTGTCTCTTGCTTTCACTCAATTGACCTCGTTCAACCTCGGTTTTTGTGATGGCATCTTTGACCAACATCATGTTGAAACACAGTCAGAAGTTCAACGGCCGCAACTACAACACCTGGAAACAGCGCATGTTGACCATTTTTGAGTATCGTTGCCTTGATCAGATTGTTTTGGGCAAGGAATCTCATCCTAAAGCAACGAGTGAAGATCAAGACAAACATGATGCGAAAATCGAGAGGATGTCATGCTTATCAAACTTTCAGTCATAGATGATCAACTCCCTCAAGTGCCTTCAGGTAAAACAACTACAGAGATCAGAGATCTCTTGAAGGATCTTCATGAAACGTCCAACAAGAGCCAAGCTTTCTTTTTGAAGAATATGTTGTTTTCTATTATGATGGATGAGAAGTCATCTATCCATGCACATCTTACGAAGATCAAGGACATCTGTGACAAGTTGGAAGCTATAGGTCAAACCATGGTGGAAGAGGATATGGTAGTGATCACGCTAAAAAGCCTTCCTAGATCCTACAAGCATTTCATTGATACGCTTAATATCCCATCTACTAGTGTTGATCTGAAGTTTCCTGATCTCTGCAACAAGCTTCTACAGCAGGATCAATCGAAGCAGCAGTTTGCAAGCAGCGTGTTGTGATGTTTTCACACATTGCCCCATTCCAAATGGGGACCCCCTACTTCTTAGGCCCTCTCGGTCTTTTGGCTTGCATTTTTTGGGGTCTTTTCGCAGCAGTCTCGTCAGTCTCTTCTCTTTGCAAGTGTTTGAGGGTCCTATTGATTAAATCTGCTTTTCATTTGAGCGAGTTTGGTGAAGTCTAGGGCCTGTTTTGTCTTTTTTGGGGGTTTATGCCTTTTGTCCTAGATTTTAGGGGTTTCGGTTAGGGTTTTGAAGAAACTAAACATACAACTGGAATTAGGACCCTTCAAGGAACCTCCCAGTAAAATTTGAGCCAAAACGGAGCAACTTTCTATTTTTAGAAAGTTCCTATTTTTTAGGGATTTTACTGAGTCCCGGATTGGTCTAATTTTGCCGAAAATCAAGCATACTATTTTTAGTAATTTCTATTTTTAGTAAGTTTCTATTTATAGTAAGCCATTCATGCACCCTATCTAGGGGTCTAACACTGACATTTTGAATGTTTCTATTTTTGGAAAGTCAGTACTGGCACGGTCAGTTAGATAAGGCAACAAGGATTAGACGTTCGCAGACTTTTCTAATTCCGGAAAGTCAGACAGCAGACAGAGAAAGCCAGAAATTGATCGAGTGCTGGAAGCCTATACCTAAAATGGAAAGCTCAGAAATTCACCAAGGTTCAGGAAGTCATTCCAAAATTGCAAAGGGGTCAAATTGTCCTAGGTCTGGAAAATCGAACTACAAATTTCATGAATCCTCAGCCCAGGTGAAAATCTGCCCAGATGTGGACTTGGGCACCAAAATGGGTCAGGCAAGGATAGATTGACAAATTCCATGAATCCATGGCATAAGGAAAATTCCGCCCAAGGATGCAGTTGGGCACCAAAATGGGTCAGGCAAGGATAGATGGACAAATTCCATGAATCCATGGCATAGTGAAAATTCCGCCCAAGGATGCAGTTGGGCGCCAAAATGGGTCAGGCAAGGACAGATGGACAAATTCCATGAATCCATGGCATAGTGAAAATTCCGCCCAAGGATGCAGTTGGGCGCCAAAATGGGTCAGGCAAGGATAGATGGACAATTCAATGAATCCATGGCATAGTGAAAATTCCGCCCAAGGATGCAATTGGGCGCCAAAATGAGGGTCTCAAGGATTCACAAAAAATTCCATGAATCCTTCACATAGTGAAAATTCCGCCCCAGGAAGTGATTGGGCACCAGAATGGAGAAGGCAAGGAGAAATGGATAAATTGTGAGAATCCACCACCTATGCAGAATTCCACCCTAACACCTGGGAAATTCCTTCCTTCAAGACAGAATTCCAGGAAAGGTAAAAAAATTGACTAAGTGTTTGAAATTTCTTCCTTTAGGACATATAGCTCTTGGAAATCATGAAAATTGGCTAAGGCATGAAGAATTTCCTTCCTCGGGGTAAGGAACAAATTCCCTTCCAAAGGAGAATTCCTCCACAACAAGAAATCACACCCAAGGATGAATTGAAGATAAAATTTATAAGGCAAGGAAGGAATCATGGATGAACTGAACAAGAAATTTCCCCCCCCGGGAAAAATTTGAAAAATCCATTTTCAGGGCTCAAATGACCTCCAAATTTAGAAATTTTTGAAGATATGGATACGTGAGAGAATTCTCTCTCTCCTGGACCAAAAGCCTAAAATTGTGGAAATTCCTAAAAAATAGGAGATGGTGGAGAACTGTTGAAAATCTCCTCCAGAGCAAGGAGAGTTCGAGAAACTTCAAGAAAAAATTCTTCATGGATCAAATTCTTCTCACCTAAAGTTTTCTCTCTCCAAGGTTTTCTCGCCAAGTGGCAGCCAAGTCAACGGACGTTGAATTAATGAAGCATCTCTATGCATGCAGCCGTCACATTTATGGCATTATGACATATTCCTTCTGCATGCATTCGTCACATTCAGAAGATGATGGTGCATTTATGACATCACGGGCGATTTTTGCATGAGGGTACATTCATTGCATAGTGGGCACTTATGGAATGTAATTAATAGCAATGGATGCTATTTTGGGTACTTTTGAATTAATTGTATATGGGCATGATGGGTTATTAATTGGAGATTCGCACCTTGTTGCATCTTGAGTGGAGAATCTTTTAGGGCAAACCCTAATTAAGGTTTGCATGCCCTGAGGCCTATATAAAGGGGTGACCCCCTCATTGTAAAGGGGAGGGAGCCTTGTATGAAATTGTTGTGATTAGTTTTGAGATAATAACAGTGAAACATTGTTCTCTGATGGTGTCCACTTAAATTATTTTTTCAAAGCTTGCATGGTTTCACATTCCTCACTTAGAGTAGTAGTATAGTGCTTTGATTTCAATGGAGAATGTAATGGTGTCTGATGAATTTCCATGGTTCATACTTTTTGCATCTTGTTGATTGTAAGTTGCAATGTAAAGTTAGTCTGAGCCCCCTAAATTTGTGCTGAGTTCGATTGTGGATAGTCATTTGGATTGCGTCGTTTTTGGGTATTCAAATGTACTTTCTCGATTTGAAAATCCTCTACCATCCCCAGAAGATTGCAACGGTTCTTGCGGAGTTGTAGTTGATCTTGGCGAAGCAGAGCTTGGTTTATTTGGAATTTGTCCACCAAAGCACTATTCATTGTTATCACTGCCCTTAGGAGTAGATTTAGATCCTTCTAAACCCTTTCCCTTTTACTTTCAATTCATTTTAGTCCGTTCAAAGCAGCAGCATCGTAGAATTGCCATATCTGATGATGGAGTTCCAGCCATAGCAAAGAAGTGAAAGAACGATGCAAAGGTAAGGCCCCTTGGATTACCAGCAATCACATCAGTCGACTGAGTCACGTCCATAGCATAAAGGAACCTTGGAGTCGATTGTTTGAACTTCTTGCAACCTTAGCGTGCAATCGTATTTTGATCAAGAGAGAGTGAAGTGACCGTTAAGCAACTTTATTCTGTGTTCAACGTAGTCATAAAAAACACGTCAACACAGCGCTAGTTCGTCCACTGAACAGGCCTTCACAGCCACAACTTAGAATAAGAACAAGGGTAAAGCTCCGTCCTTCCAGCAGAACGGACAAGGTCAAGGTCAACCTCAGCAGTCTTCGAAGAAGAGCTTACAGTGTAACTATTGTCATATGTTTGGCCATTTGGTGAAAGATTGCAAGAAATTGATAGCATCCCAGCAATCCAAACAAGGAGGGTCCAAGTAGAAAGCCAATTCTACCACGCATCCTTGATCAAAAGGAATCTGCGTTCTATGCGTTCATGGCCCAAACCCCATCTGATGATGTTCAATCATTAGCATGGTACATTGACTCTAGAGCCTCTCGGCATTTTACCCATCGTCGGGATTAGTTTACAAAGTACATGCCTTTCATTGATTCAGTGATATTTGGAGGCGACGAAGAGAATACTGTTGTCGGCAAGGGCAACGTTCAGATTTCATCTAGTGGGAGGGATTTGATATTCATCAATGTATACTTTGTACCTAGTATGAAGCTCAATCTACTGTTAGTCAGTCAAATTATGGAGCATTCACCACAGTTGGATGTCGTCTTTGGGTTGCATAAGTGCAGCATTTTTGATAGAGAGACTCGCACTACAATTGCAATTGGCATTGAGGATCATGGCCTTTATAGACTTGTTGATTCTACTAGTTCTCAGGAGCTCACCATGGCAGCAAGGAGTACTTCCATCAGCACTCTTTGGCATCGGTGATATGGGCACCTGAATGTTCACTATCTCTCTTAGTTGGTTCGGGAGGATCTAGGTGTAGGATTACTTGAGATTCAAACTCAGAATCACGGAGTTTGCAAAGCTTGTCAAGCTAGAAAGCAGCATAGGACTACGTTTTTAGATGGAGACACTTGGCAAGCATCCAAGGTCTTGCAGCTCATTCATGCAGATATTTGTGGTCCCATGCACACACCATCAGTCATTGGATGCAGGTATTTTCTATTGTTTGTTGATGATTTCAGAATACGCATGTGAGTGTATTTTCTCAAGCAAAAATCAGAGGTGTTTAGCACGTTTCAGAAGTTTAAGGCCTTAGTGGAAAAAAAGTATGGCTGTCACATAGTCACTCTTCGATCCGACAATGGAGGGGAATTTTGATCTACAAAGTTCACCAACTTTTGTGCCTCACATGGCATTAAGCATCAGCTTACCACACCTTACACTCCTCAACAGAACGGTGTTGTTGAGCGCAAGAACCGTACAATCACTGAGATAGCTCAGTCTATGTTGGAGCATAGAAATGTTCCAAAGTAGTTTTGGGCGGAAGCTGTCTTCACTGCAATCTACCTTCTAAACCCGTCTCCCACAAAGGTCATTAAGAAGATGACTCCAGAGGAAGCTTGGTCTAGCAAGAAGCCCAAAATCAGTCATTTGAAAGTTTTTCTACAGCTTATGTTTGGATTCCAAATGCCAAGCACACCAAACTGGATTCCAAAAGTCAGAAATTGATGTTCACCGGCTACAATGACAACCATAAGGCTTATCAACTGATTGATGTAGACACTGATCGTCTCATATTCAGTCATGACGTAGTATTTGATGAAGAACGAGGGCCTTTTCAACCTTCTCCTGATTTGAGCATTGAGGATCAGCCTCCAGAGGCTTCAGATTTGGGTGTTTGCCTTCCCTTAGCTCCACGTGATGGGAGGGATTTAGTTGACTCTACAGTTGTGGAGTCTCCCAGGCATGACATTGCACCACCCGACTTTCCTCAGGACCTTCCAGATCCACATCCAAAGGAGCTTGCTCCAGACATTCCAGGTAATATTCTTCATCCTGCAATAGATGTTGGTACTTCTACTCTCCGGCCTAAGTGGTGGGCCAAGACCATTGGTGATCTTCATAATGATGAGCTCATTGAGGGTAGATCAGCTAGAGGGAAGAACAAGCAAAACACAGTTAATTTTTCTCTTATGGCCAACATTCACAGTATTTATGAGCCTCAAACATATACAGAGGCTAAAGGTGTACCTGAGTGGGAACAGGCTACGGCAGCTGAGCAACATAATCTTCTAAGAAACAACACTTGGGTATTGTCAAATCTTCCTCCAGGGAAGAAGCCCATTTGCTGCAATTGGGTGTTTAAAGTCAAGTATAAAGCTGATGGAACCCTTGATAAGTACAAGGCTCGGTTAGTAGCAAAAGGGTTTTCACAAAAGGAGGGCATCGACTATGAGGAGACATTTGCTCCCACAGCCAAGATGAGTACCATTCGTCTTGCCCTTGCTCTCTCAGCTCAATTTGGATGGAAAGTCCATCAAATGGACGTCAAGAGTGCCTTTCTCAATGGTGATTTGCAAGAAGTCTACATGACGCAGCCTCCAAGTTTCAAGGTTGCCGGTAAGGAACACCAGGTATGTAGACTAGTCAAAGCACTCTATGGCCTCAAACAGGCTCCTTGTGCATGGTACATAAAAATTGATAAGTGATGATAAGCTTGATCAAGGCTTTCAAAGGAGTCCTTTTGATCCCAATTTGTATGTCAAGAATACTAGTGATGATATTCTATTTCTAGTAGTCTATGTTGATGATCTCATCAGTACTGGCAGTACAGCACATTTGATCATGCAGGTCAAACAAAATTTGTGCAAGCATTTTGATATGACAGATTTGGGACTTCTCCATTATTGTCTTGGTGTAGAGGTTTGGCAGACTGATAGCCACATATTCATTTCTCAGTCAAAGTATGCCAAGAGCCTACTGGATAAGTTTCGAATGCAAGATTGCAAACTTGCATCTACACCTATGGAGATAGGGCTGAAATTATTAGCCAAATCAGATTCACCTGTAGTGGATGAGTCTTCATTCAGGTAACTAGTGGGTAGCCTCATCTATCTCACTGCCACTAGACCTGACATCAATTATGCTGTGAGCTATATTTCTCGCTTCATGTCAGCCCCAAAAGCTGAACATTGGGTTGCAGCGAAGCGCGTGCTAAGATATGTGAAGGGCACTCCTTATTTTGGCATTTTGTACAGCAGAAGCAAAGATCCTAGGCTGGTTGGTTTCACAGACTTAGATTGGGCAAGTTGTGTTGATGACAGAAAGTCAACTTCTGGGTATGTTTTCAGCTTGGGCATAGGTGCAGTCACATGGACCAGCAAGAAACAGCAGGCAATAGCTCTTTCCTCGACTGAAGCAAAGTTTCGAGGAACTGTTAAGGCAGCATGTGAAGCAATTTGGCTATGTAGGATGCTTGTGGACATGCACATGTCTCAACTAGGACCTACTCCCTTGTGTTGTAATAATCAAGGGGTTCTGAAATTAGCCAAAAATCCAGATCTTCCATGAGCGCACAAAGCATGTGGAGATTCATTGTCATTTTATCCGCAAGCATGTTGAAGATGGATCAGTGATATTGCAGTTCATTCCTACAGAAGATCAGACTGCAGATATCCTTACCAAGTCTCTCAGCCCGGCAAAGTTTCTCAAATTTAGAGGGCAACTTGGTGTAGTAGATAGAATGACCATTAAGGGAGGGTATTAGAATATTTAATTATATTTTACTTAGTTATATTTATTCTTTTATTAATGGTCATTTAGCTTTTTAGCTTTTTTAGTTTATTAAGTGAAACTATTGCTTCTTTAATAAAGACGCATAGTTAGCTTTTTATTATTTAGCTTTTTAAGCTTTATTTATTATTTTAAGTTTTTTAGCTTTTTAGTTTTCACTTAAACAACTGGTTCTTAATTTAGAACGTCGTCTTGTAAACTCTATATATACGTGTATATCGTTCAATAAATTATTCAACTATTTTTCAATTCCTGATTTCAACTCACCCTTTGAATTATATGGTGACCCTTCTGGAGAAGGCATTGGAGCAATATTGATGCAGAATAGGCATCCCATAGCTTTCAAAAGCAGGAAACTCAAAGATGTAGATGACAAGGAAATGTTAGCTATAATGCATGCCCTAGAAAAATTCAGGCAATATTTAATCTGTGGGAGGTTCATTGTGAAATCAGATCACAACAGCCTTAGATTCTTCTTAAGTCAAAAGGATTTGAATGACGGGCAACAAAATATTGAATTTTATACTTTCAGATTAATGTAAAACTCAGAAATCAGAATTTAGCTTCTAATTAGATGTTTTGTTGTAGAATTTAGAGATTAGGCATAACATAAAAATGAACAAATAAGAACAAAACACAATTACCCTGGGAAAACCTCCTAGGAGGAAAAACCCAGCCTGAAAAGATCCTCAAATCTGATTATGTATTAGATTCAATATTCTGATTACAATACTTATCTCAAGTATTTGTAGAGGTCTGAGATGTTTACTCTTTAGGGCTGATGAAATCTTCAACAAGTCTGCACTTTCATGAGCACTAGATCTGCCCCTTTAGCACACCAACCAGCAATCAGGTTCATGCACTAGATCTGCACTTTTAGTGCATCTTAAGTCTGCTCTTATGCTTGAAACTGGTCTGTAACAACAGCGCCTTGAAACTGGAGCAGTTCGCACTCCTTTATGATGGTAAGTACTTGATATTAGCACCTTCAATGGCAGGTATAACTCGCATGCATTCCTTCTTCTGACTTAGCATTAGGCAGATATATATTTTGCGCGAATTGATATATTGTGTTGTGTTTGAATGAGGTGAAGATGACTTTATTTATATGTGGTGCAAGATCTAGGAATGTCGGCTTTTAATAAATTAATAACCTTTAATTTATTTATGTCTCTTTTACCGAAATGCTTTATAGGGTCGGCCTTATTCATGGGAGCACGTTACCTTGAATGTAGCGTGAGGTTTTAGAGGTGCCGTGAGAGAGGGCCTAGCCCTATACATTGAAGGAGGGGCTAGCCCTTTGGGCGGATTCCAATGTTGCCCAAGGCAATTGGAATCCACCATTCCTACCTAACTATAATCAACACAAAAGTGGGTGAGCAAGTTGCAGGCATATGATTTCGACATTGAGTACATGAAGGGTAAGAACAATGTAGTAGCCAATGCATTATCACAAAGACCATATCTTGGTTCCATGTCAGCAATATCCGTAGAATGGAAAACATCTCTGATTACTAAATATGCCAAGGAACAGTTCTTAAGTGATCTGATAGAAGGGAAAATTCAAGATGACAAATACCAAATCGTTAAGGGTCTCATCCTCTACAAGGGGAGAATTACATCACCCCAAGGTCTCAACTAAAGCAGGAGATTTTGAAAACCTAAGATGGCAATCCCTTATCTGGGCATCAGGGATATTTCAAAACCTACAAGCAAATCAAGGAAAGATTCACATGGAAGGGACTTAAGAGAGATGTGTTAAAACACACCAATGAGTGTCTTGTGTGTTAGAAGAACAAAGAAGAGCACACTTTCCCAACAGGTCTACTCCAACCCTTGCCCATACCAGACCAAAAATGGGAGTGCGTCTCTATGGACTTCATCACCGAGTTGCCCAAGGTGCAGGGCAAGGATTGCATTTACGTGGTGGTAGACCGCCTCACCAAATATGCACACTTTATGGCTATACCGATGGATTTCAGAGCTCCCCTAGTGGCTGAGATATTCTTTAAGGAGGTTTTCAGGCTACATGGTCTTCCCTGGAATATTGTTAGTGATTGAGATAGCCGCTTCTTTAGCATCTTTTGGCAAGAATTATTCAAATTAGCAGGGACAGAATTAACCCCGAGTACCAATTATCATCCCCTAACAGATGGGCAGAATGAGATTGTGAACAAATGGTTGGAAGGATATTTGATAAATTATGGCACAGGGCAGCAGAATGGTTGGGTTAAATGGTTACACTTTGGAGGGTATTGCTATAATACTACCCACCATATGTCTATAGGGATGAGCCCTTTTCGAGCACTATACGGATATCAGGCCACATCTTTTGGAGATTTGTTTCGAACAGAGAGTCGTGCCTCAGGAGCCAAGGACTTCATACAACAAAATGTGGATATCATGAACTCACTCAAGGACAACCTTCATCAAGCTCAGAATCAGCAGAAGGTGTACACTGACGGGAAAAGGACTGAACGTACATTTGAGATTGGAGATATGGTCTTTTTGAGATTACAGCCATATAAGCAATCATCCATCAAGGTCAATGGAGCTGAAAAACATAAACCCTGATTTTATGGGCCCTACAAGATACTGAAGATAGGAGAAGTGACTTATGAATTGGAACTCTCTCCCAATAGCAAAATTCACAATATCCCGCCTCAAAGGGGTGTTCGGGCAGCACACTGTCCCATGTCCCGAATTGCCACCCTTCGACGATGAAGGGAAGTTGATCTTGGAACCAGAAACTATCCTCAATGTACGAGAAAAAAAGCTAAGAAACAAAACTATTGAAAAATACCTAGTCAAATGGAAAGGATTACCAATGGAGGATGCAACTTGGGAGGGGCCTGAAATATTTGACCATCCTAATTTGAAACTGCTTGAGGGCAAGCAGTCTCCGGAAGGGAGGACTGTCATGTCCCCCCATTTATAGCAGAGATAATTAGTGTAAATTTTGCCATAAAGTCTGCTAAAATTACATTATTTATATTGCATTGATATAAAAATGATATCATATTATCAATTTACATTTTTAAATATTGAATAATGCTATTATATGAACAATGTACATTAATTTACATTTTTATATATTGAATGATGTTATTATATTAACAATATACATTATATTAAAATGATGCCATTGTATTAAAATATATATTATATTTGCTGACCAAATTCCCCAAAGGCCCAATAATCTCTCATATGAAACAGTGGCTTGTTTGAATGATCTCCAAAATCGTTTCATGGATAGTTCCGTAGGTAATAGGGTAGTGACCCTTCAAAAAGGGGCGCTACCACATAAGAAGCATCTTGGCTTTCCACCACAATTGGGGGGGGTAGGATAAATACCCTCCCGTGCCAATTAGGGAGATAAGGAAGCAAGGAATCTTCAAGGCTGCCAGCAGAGATAAATAGGAGCCAGCAGTGACAGGTATGTACAAGACTAACTTCTGATTTAATATTAGAATATAACAGTCAGCAATATATATATATATATGCACATAAATCCAAGAATACATAATGCAATCAAATTCAATTTGTACAAATTATTGCAATACTGCAAATTCATATAATGCTAATAATATAAGGAATAATTTATTGATTTTAATGGAATAATGACAATAAATTATTAATACTGATACAACATAATACTAACAGAAAGCATTGATGACAATCTAATACAAGGCACTAATGTAATATAATGAAATATGATAATTATGTCAAATATAATTGATTATCATAATGAGATGAATCGAATAACAAATACAACTTCATTAGAATATCACAAATGGATCATTGTATATTAGGGACCCTCTCTTAGGTATGCCACTCCATAGTGGATGCCTAACCCCTACCACATGGAGCCAAGAGGGATGAAGCATCTGCTCTTGGGCTTAAGAGAGGAGGTGGTTGTGATGAGGGGGAACGGCGATAAGAGACCTCACTAGGTATGCCACTCCATGATGGATGCTTAACACCTACTGTCACGGGGCTAGGTTTTCCCGTGCAGCACCGACGATCTTTTAGGTTCTTGTCTGTGAGATCCAAGCACTTCCAAGAACTCGGACTACGCCTATAAGCACTCCCAAGCTCCAGAACCTGCACACACACATTTGCACAACACGTACAAACTTGCACAGCGGAATCCTTACACAATAACACAATGTTGGGGCAATAAGATAGCTTTATTGATCTGAAGAATGGCCCTTGGCCCGGTCTACAAACAATTCCAACTATGTCGTTGGTCACTACCCTGAGTACTTCCCTAGCACCCGATTACAAGTTCCCGCCCCTGGATCAACGTCCACTCTTGAAACACCGATACAAATACCACTGCACCTCGCCCCTAGCTGTAGCTTCTCACGTAAACTCCTGATCCACAAAGACCCTGTCTCCTTTGGAACTCAACCTGGCGCACCACTGACTCTCTCGTGAGCCCGCGACGACTTACCCAGTACAAGACCCAGGCCCCCTCCCTAAACGGGGACTCCAAGTCGCTCTGCTACTCTGTTGTTGCTCCTACTTCACCTCTGCTCTGCAATCGCTCTGAACACTTTTTCTCGCTGGAATGCTGTTTTGGTCCTCCTTGGATTTCTCCACCATGAACCTTTGCCTGTGGGAAAGTAAAGCACAATGTAGATACGTTCTCTCATGAACGGTCGGGGTACTCTGCTTCCCCCTATATAAGTTTTTCGTCCAGTTCTCACACATCTGTAGCTTGGCCATATCCATATGTCCGTCACCACAACTTCCACCTACTGAGAATAATAAGGGACTTACAACCCCAGAAGCATACTGGTCTCCCCGAGACAGCAACCCCTTACATCCTCCCCCACTTAAAATAGGCGACGTCCTCGACGTCGGCAACACAGTCCCGATTATGCTGCAGAGGCCCCCAACTTTGTTTACACTTAGAAGGGGAGGCTCGAGTTCCTCTCCAAGAACTCCAAAACCTTGGCTTCATATTTCCAGAGGTTCTCAGCCTTCTCCCAAGTCGCCTCTTCTCGGGACTGGCCCTGCCAATGAACTAAGAACTCCTTCCACTTCCTGTTTCCAAATCCTCGCTCCTTTACAGCGATCACTTCCTCCACATCTAGTCCCGGCCTGTCCTTGACAAATGCTGGTCCTCGGGTTGGTATGTTCCTGTTGTTGTCCTCTTTATCATGATGATACGGACGGAGTTGGCTAACATGGAAAACATTGTGGACTCTAAGATGCGCTGGTAACTTCAGCTTGTATGCAACTTTCCCAATCCGCCCTGCGATTGTGAATGGTCCGTCAAACCTGCGACCAAGTGATGCACTCAACCCCTTGGATGTCTTAAACTGAACTGGGTCCATCCTGAGAAAGACCTTGTCACCAACTTTGAACTCCACATTGCTCCTCCTTGAGTCTGCATAATGCTTCATTCTTTCTGCGGCCTTGACCAAGTTATGCCTTGCATGATCCACTCGATCTTGCCACTCCTTCAACCTATCTTTTGCATCCGGACAGTCCCCAACATATCCACTCAAAACAGTATGAGGAGTCAATGGCTGCTGACCTGTAGCCAATTCAAAAGGTGAATACTGACTCGATGCACTCTTCTGCATGTTGTAGCTAAACTGCGCTAGGTCCAACAACTTTGGCCAGTTGGATTGGTCCGACCAAACAAAGTGCCTCAGATAGTCCTCCAGGACCCCATTAAT
This sequence comes from Cryptomeria japonica, assembly GCF_030272615.1. Classification (NCBI taxonomy): domain Eukaryota; kingdom Viridiplantae; phylum Streptophyta; class Pinopsida; order Cupressales; family Cupressaceae; genus Cryptomeria; species Cryptomeria japonica. Next base: position 299,222,834 of record NC_081413.1, on the reverse strand, counting down.
CCTTTCGATCTGTCCATCTGTCTCTGGGTGATGACTCGTCAACATGAGCAACTTTGTCCCTATTAGCTTGAACATCTCCTTCCAGAAATTGCTGGTAAAGCGAGCATCCCTATCACTAATGATACTCAACAAAACACCCCAATACTTCACAACATTCTTGAAGTAGTCGGCAACGTCCTCGGCTCTGCACGGTACAAAAACAGCATACTTCGAGAACCTGTCAACCACGACCATGATACTACTATACCCGTCCACTTCTGGCAACCCTGTGATGAAATCCATACTCACGCTCGCCCACGGTCTTACTGGTACGGGTAAGGGCTACAACAAACCTCCCGGAGATTTAGTCACCGCCTTATCCTGTTGACATATGAGACAACTCCTGACATACTCATCCACATCTTTCCTCATGTTCTGCCAGTAGAAGCCTCTCTCAACCAATGCAAGGGTTTTTTTCTGTCCTGGATGGCCTGCCCATAGACTATCATGACATTCGTTAAGAACTTCCCTCCTCACATTCTTCCACTTCGGAAGGTAAACTCGATCCTGGGTGAACAACAACAACCCATCCTTGATGCTGAACTTCCGAGTCCTACCCTCCTTAGCCTGCTTGTACAGCTCCGCCGCCTAAAGATCCATCAGGTACCCCTCCTTGATAGACTCCAACACCTCGCTAGATAGTTCCACTCGGCTAGCCCCGGGCCATGCCTCTTGGTCCCCTTCAATAGCAGCTAATTGTCCCTTCCTGCTCAGAGCATCCGCTACAACATTCTTCTTTCCTGGGTTGTAGAGAATCTCAAAATCAAACTCTGCTAAGAACTCTTGCCACCTGGCTTGCTTTGGAGTGAGCTTCGCCTGAGTCTTAAAATATGTTGAGGAAACATTGTCTGTCTTCACCACAAACTGTGTTCCCAAGAGATAGTGCCTCCAAGTTCGAAGACAATGAATGATCCCGGTCATCTCCTTCTCATGGGCAGGGTAATTCCTCTCCCTATCCTGCAACTTTCTTGACTCGTAGCCACTGGATGTCCATCCTGCATCAACACCCCTCCGATTGCAAAGTCCGAAGCATCACTTTGAACCTCGAATGGCCTCGTGAAATCAGGCAATGCCAACACTGGCGCCGACGTGAGTCTCTCCTTGAGTGTCTCAAAGGCCGTCTGACACTTGTCTGACCACTTCCACTTCCGGTCCTTCTTTAGAAGTTCTGTTAAGGGCGCAGCACATCTAGAAAACCCTTCAACAAACCTCCTGTAATAATTCGCCAAACCAAGAAATGACCTCACTTCATGAATATTCTGCAAGGGTTCCCAATCCCGGATTGCTCTCAATTTCTCTGGATCTGGATGAATGAAACCTTTTCCAGTGATATGCCCCAAGAAGTGCACCTCTTCCTGAGCAAACGCACATTTCTCCTTCTTGACAAAAAGTTTGTTCTCCCGGAGCAACTGAAATACTTCTGCCAAGTTTTGCTTGTGCTCCTCCATGTTCTTACCGTAGACTAGTATATCGTCCAAATACACCACCACAGACTTATCCAACAGAGGTCGGAACACGTCGTTCATGAGTGTACAAAATGTTGCAGGTGCATTGCATAGCCCAAATGGCATCACCATGAACTCGTATGACCCATACCTGGTCACACATGCAACCTTCTCCTCATCTCCCGCTGCAATCCTCACTTGATAGTAGCCCTGCTTAAGATCAAGCTTACTGAAGACCTTTGCCCCAGACAATCGATCGAAACAATCAGCAATAAGAGGAAGCGGATACTTATTTTTGATGGTCAACTTGTTCAGGGCCTTGAAGTCGATACATAACCTCAATGTTCCATCTTTCTTCTTCTGGAACAACACGAGTGCCCCATACGGAGAACGGGATGGCTTGATGTAACCCGCCTCAAGCAGCTCCTCCAACTGCCTCTTCAGTTCTACCATCTCGGGACCAGATAACCTGTACGGAGCCTATGCTGGTGGCTTCGCCCCTGGTACCAATTCAATCTTGTGATCTACAGTTCTCCTCTTTGGGAGTTGGGCGGGTAGTTTGACTGGCATAGTGTCCTCAAACTCCAGAATGACTTCCTCTACTTCAGGTGGAATGGGTGTCTCCTGCACATCTTCAAGTTCATCCCAACCTCCAAGTAGCGCTGCCAAAAACATCGGTTCCTTACCATGCTTCTTGGCCGCCTTTTTCATTCCCAATGCTAAAATCATCGGAGCCTTCCCAAACTGTCGCCTCTCTGTCATCTTCACCAAGCATGTCTGCTTCGGATCTAAAAACACCAATGAATCTAGGTGAGGTATCACCGCAACCTTGCCGATCTTCAAAAACTCTTGACCTAAAATCAACTCGAAATCGTCCATTTCGATCACTGTCAGATCCATGCGACCCTGCCACAAGCCGACTTTCAGTGGTATGTCCCGGACAATACCATGTATCTTTTGAATGGGGAATTCACCGCCTTGAAAGAGCATGCACCTACTTGCACCTTCAACCCCAAATCTCTAGCTCTCCCGGCTGAGATAAAGTTGTGAGTAGCTCCTGTATCCACCATAGCCACTGTGTACTTCCCACTCAACTGGGCCTCCACGTAGCACAACTTATTACGGTTCTCAGGTTCAGCAGCCGTTGCCCTAGGCTGCTCGGTAGCATTGATTGCACCCAAACGCTGGATCACACCCATCGCTGCAATCTGACCATCCTGTTCTGCTGACATCTGTGTAGAGTTCAACCTCTGCCGCTGCGGACATTCTCTCGCCCAATGATCTGAGCCTCCACAGATGAAACACCCACACCCTCTCTTGTCAGTCTTTGACTCGGCGTCTCTCGAACCTTTGCTGGAACCTTTACCAGATGAGGACTTCCCTGTCCCGCTCTGTCTGCTGCTAGAAGAGTCCCCCTTTCCCTTAGACTTTCCATCATCCTTGGGTTGGAACTGCTTCTTGTCTTTCTTCGGCGGATAGGATCCACCCGATGCACCCGGTGCCTTCGGCAAATCCTTGTAGTCAACCAATCGATCCACGACTGAAATGACCTCCTCGACATTTGGAACCTTCAGCTTCTGTAGCTCGTTCTGAGCCCACGATGCTAGACCCTTCAAGAAGTGGTACAACTTGAAATCTTGATCCATATTTGGAAATTCCAACATAAGGACCCGGAAAGCTTTGATATAATCTCGGATCTTCCCTGTTTGCTTCAGGTTTGAAAGCTGTTTGAAGGAGGTCCAACCTGCATTCTCTGGCTTGAACTGCTCCTTGAGTGCGTCCCGCAACTCATCCCATGTGTCTACCTTGACTACCGACCTACCAGCCTCCATGTCCTGAAGTCTAGTCCACCAAAGCTTTGCTGCTCCAATGAGGAATCCTGTGGCCGTCTCCACCTTTTCTTCGTCCGTCAATCCCCTCATGGATTTCAGGTACCTACCCATGTCGAAGAAGAAATTCTCCATGATCTTGTCATCTCGATCACCCTCATACTTTTCAGGTGGTGTCACTCTTGCACCCTTGGTAATCCCTGCTTGAGAAACACAACTCTTGACAAACTCGATCTCCCGAAGATCCTTCTTCAACTCATCTTCGAGTCTAACTCGTTCTTGCTGTTCATGTCCATACAGGACCTGGAGATCCTTGATCTCGCCTTCAGCAACGTCCAGTCTTACCTCGGCGGCCTCCGCGCGCGCCGGCAACTCCATCTCTTCCAAAGCCTCCAACCGGTTTCTCACTTCAAGAAGTCGCTCCTTTGTCTTGGACCTCTCAGTGACATGAATATGGGGCGAGCCCTGCTCCCCCTCTGACTCCTCGTCAGCATCCCCCGCTCTTGACTTCGTCATGACTGTTGTAAACTGAACTCCCTTTTAGTGTGCTAGCTTGGGGTATCAAAACCTTGTGCTTTGATACCAACTGTCACGGGGCTAGGTTTTCCCGTGTGGCACTGACAATCTTTTAGGTACTTGTCTGTGAGATCCAAGCACTTCCAAGAACTCGGACTACGCCTATAAGCACTCCCAAGCTCCAGAACCTGCACACACACACTTGCACAACACATACAAACTTGCACAGCGGAATCCTTACACAATAACACAATGTTGGGGCAATAAGATAGCTTTATTGATCTGAAGAATGGCCCCTGGCCCGGTCTACAAACAATTCCAACTATGTCGTTGGTCACTACCCCGAGTACTTCCCCAGCACCCGATTACAAGTTCCCGCCCCTGGATCAACGTCCACTCTTGAAACACCGGTACAAATACCACTGCACCTCGCCCCTGGCTGTAGCTTCTCACGTAAACTCCTGATCCACAAAGGCCCTGTCTCCTTTGGAACTCAACCTGGCGCACCACTGACTCTCTCGTGAGCCCGCGACGACTTACCTAGTACAAGACCTAGGCCCCCTCCCTAAAAGGGGACTCCAAGTCGCTCTGCTACTCTGCTGCTGCTCCTACTTCACCTCTGCTCTGCAATCGCTCTGAACACCTTTGCTCGCTGGAATGCTGTTTTGGTCCTCCTTGGATTTCTCCACCATGAACCTTCGCCTGTGGGAAAGTAAAGCACAATGTAGATACGTTCTCTCGTGAACGGTCGGGGTACTCTGCTTCCCCCTATATAAGTTTTTCGTCCAGTTCTCACACATCTGTAGCTTGGCCATATCCATATGTCCGTCACCACAACTTCCACCTGCTGAGAATAACAAGGGACTTACAACCCCAGAAGCATACTGGTCTCCCCGAGACAGCAGCCCCTTACACCTACCACATGGAGCCAAGAGGGATGTAGCATCTGCTCTTAGGCCTAGGCTGGAGGGTCTCTTGGACACCCTATCCAACTAGCCTAACCCAATGCACTAAGAATTGGATAATAAAGAATGGCAACTAACCTACAATCTGATCTCATCTAACAAATATAGTACTAATGGTAATTAATACATTAAAATGTATGTCATTCAATCTAATTCATTAGCATATGTTTCAGTTTATAAGTATTGTTTTATTTCATATGTGTTCCCTAATTTTGTGTTGCGGGAAAACAGTATGCAAAGGTACTCCCATAAACTTAATTACCTATTTTTAGATTTGGGCAAATTTAGGTTAATTTCAAGTATAACTAATTAGGGGACATTACATTGAGCTTCCATTTTCTTATCATGAACAACTTGCATTTCATTTAAGGAATTCCCAAATTTAACCTAGGGTTTCATTCATAATTGTAATCCAAGAAATTTCCTCTTTTTTCAAGATTGATGCAAGGAAGCAAATGGAATAGGATGAAAAGACAACAATTTGAAGGAGCTCAAGGTCAAAGATATCCAGAAAGGAGGATGGTGAAACACAAAGAAACACACTTCAAGATGATGATAAGGAAGAACATTAAAAAATGGATAATACAACTGCGACAAGAGATCAAGGTCAAAGATATCCAAGAGGAAGATGACAAAGGATGGCAAAAATGAAGATGCAATGCGAAAGGAAAGATCAAGGAGAGCATTTTGAAGTTTTAGAAGAGTTAATCAAAGTTAGAGATGCGAAGACTTCTTTATGATGATATAGAGGTGGAGTTGAGAAAGAAGAAACTTTACAAGGCATGTAAGAGCTGAGGTGGTGTCTACTCATCTCAAACAATCAAATTATTTAGGGTCAACATGTCCAGATTCATCGAACATGACTCCTACAAAGAAGGAAATTGGCATGTGGAATTACATTTAATATGATTGCACAACTCATTTTTCATTGGTCCTTTCCCTATAAGGACATGCATTCAAAGTTGTATAATTTTCTCATTGGATGGCATTAAATGTAAGAGGTGTTAATTATAACTAACCTCACCTTAGGGTTTCATTGAATTATCTTGGCTGTTGATTTAGAATCAATTTGGGCCCTTCATTTTGTAACTCAAAGTCTCTATAACGTTTGGCCTTTTCATTTGTAAAGGGTTAGAAGTAAAGAATAGTGTTAGCAAGTAGGAGGAGGAGGAGGAGATTAGAAATTGTTGCCAACACTATGTCGAAATAAATACATAATTTTCATTGAAGATATGGTGGATCTTAGTGTGATGTTTCAACATTTTGCATGGTTTCTACTTATCAAGTTTTACTCGAAGTCCATTGATTTTAATGGAGAAATGTGGAGATAAGATATTTGATGTCCTTGGTTCATACCATTTGTAGTTTGTTGATTGCAAATTGCAATGTATAGTTAGTCTAAACCTTATTATGATCCTAGTTCGATTGTGGGTGTTCGTTTGGATTGCACCAGCATTGGGTATTTAGATGGATGTTTGCAATATGAAAATCTTTCACTACCTTTGGAGATTGCATCAGTTTTGTGTAATTGTTGTTATCATGGCGAAGCAAAGCTTGATTCAAGGAATCCATTTATCTAAAGCACTATCCATCATCGTCATTGTTCATAGTTCTCAACTTAGTTTCTTTAACCTTTATCCTTTTGATCTTTGTTTGGTAGAAGTTTAAGTTAGTTTAGGAAGAAAGCGTCAATTGAATTGATATATCAGATGTTCAAAGTTTAAGCTTTGTAGAAGTGAAAAGCATAAGTCCCTTTGTGTAAACAGCAATCACGTCATCTCACTGAGACTATCCATTGCACGTCAAAACCTGACAATAGGAACCTTGAGGTAACCTTATTTAAACATATCTTTAGCATTTGAGGTTTCCTTATTCAAGAGAGGATAGAATACTTAATATTTTATTCTATGTTGTGAAGTGTAACAAAACACACATCAACACTAATGCACCAGCAAGATTCCAACCTGCTATCGATAGGTTTTGGAAGGAAAACAGATAGTGAGGTGGAGCCAGTTGAGGAAGACAAAAAGTCATCCTCAATGATAGCTTTATAAGCATCCTCCTTCCTCATGAGATCTAGTCCTATTGGTGATCTTCGTCTCCTTGCTTAGTGTGTGTGTGGTGATTGTGGATTTGCTTTTCATTTTTCATTTTTAGTGGTGTTTTCTTTTTTTTTCTTTTTTTGACTTGTGAGTTGTTTTTTCTGTTGGGTGTCTTGGTCTGCATGCTTTGTGTTGAGTCCATCTAATTAGATGGTCCTGGAGAGATTGCTTGATTAGAAAAGCCTGTGAACCTGTAGAAAAACAAAGAGATGAAATTTCAGTTTTACAGCAAGAAGTTGACACTACAGACCTATATATTTTACTTCATTGTAACATAGTAAAAGGTTAGTTATAGCGGCTTATTAAGATGGCACAGATGATTGAGGAATGAATAGGTTGCAGACAGGTGGAAGTAGCAGGGTGGTTTGAGGTTGGTAATTGAGTGAGTTTGATAAGGGAACATATTGGATATAGAGTTAGCAATAACTCTGATTGCATATTGGCCCGTTATGTGCATTTGTGTACAAACAGAAAGAAGTCAATCAAGGAAAGTGACAAAATAAGGATTGGATGTGAATACTCACATACACAGTGCCATTCCCTATAGACTTGGCAGTTGCTTGTGTTGAAATGGATAGCTAGTTCGGATTATATTTTAATGTTGCCTTGTGGCAATCAAAATTTAATCATATTGTAATAACATGAGCGATTGCATGTACTATTGGGCTGGGCCCAAAATTGAACGCATTATAACTTGTAATATTTATGTAGGCCCCAAATTGAGCGCTAAAAGGCAAATTGCAAAATTATGTAAAAGGGCGGCAATCTTGCCCAGCCAACTTCAATAAATCATGAGTATGAATCTTGTATATAAACAAGATTCATTTCATGCATCAAACATAACATTTTCATTTAAGCGAATTTCTCATGTGCCTTATGCGAACTAAATCTCCTATCATTCAAGTTGTCATCTTGAGCGAATCTGATCCACGACAAGCATAATCAGTTTGAGCGAACTTGTTAGGCATCTTGCTGGGCGAATTGGTGTCTTCATACTGCTGCGATCTCCCTCTCCAAGTAGCGCCGATATTCTGCCCCCTCTGAGACAGCAAGATTGATATTCTACATCAGCATATGCATTGATTTGAGTTGGGCCAAGTCTCTGTGAATCTGCCCTAGGTTGATACCACAATCAGATAAGTAATCTGATCTATACTGTTCATGTAATCTGCTTATTGTTGACGTGTCTGAAATCGCATTGCTGCAAACTCCATACGGCCAACACAGAATAGAATAACCAGCTGAGTATCCTATCCTCTCTTGAGATAAGGAAGTCCCTAATGCTATTTTTTATATTTGATCAAAGGGGGCAACCTCAAGGTTTCTTTTGTCAGGTCTTGACTGCGGGATCTCTTAGTGGTCTGATGTGTTTACGCTGGAAATACAAGGGGACTTACGATTTGCAACAAACTGGTCTGCTGTGATTCTCGAATTACGCAATAAAGAGCAAAAGGAAAGGGTTAGGAGATCTAAAACTAACAACACGGGTATGCGAGTAGACAGATTCAACATAACCAATTCCTGCTTGACCAGAATAGCTCACAACCTTGCAGGAACGGTGCAATCTTCAAAGGGACTTGGAAGATTTTCAGACTGGCGACGCACGGCTAAGCACCCAATTCTGGCGCAGCTCAGATGGACACCTGCAATTGAACTAAGCACAATCGAAGGCTCAGGTTAACCACACAAAAGGATACACAATCAGTATATCCTCAGTGGTATGAGCTTGAATCTATCAAATACCTGCACACCCAAAATAGAAAGATCTATCTAAAATGCTGAGAGAAACCATGCAAACAAGATGAAAACAAGACAATAAACACCAATTCAATGTCTATATATTGATTTCAGCTACCTATTACAACAATTTCTGCAACATCTCTATGCTACCGCTAAGATCTAACCTATTCTAACTCTTAAATCTAACTATCTAACAATCTCTAACTATCTAACCATCCGACTATCTAACCCTTTACAAAAGAAAGGCCTCTGCCTTTTATAGATATTACAATTTTGAATCGAAGGCTAGGATGGACTGCATCCAAGGGTCCTGGTCTGCCTTCCAGAAGCTGGCAGCTTTAACCCATGCCGAATTAATTCTCAGTTATCCAACCAACAACTATCTCAACTACCTGCCACTATTTGTCTTTAATTCAGGTCTATCCAATCTTCTTGGTGGTTGGGAATAGTTATCCACAAAAATATCTTGCGCGGGACCCATGGGCAGTTTACAATAAAGTCGTTTCAGTTATAAAACTGAACTTCTGGACTTAAATCCAACTGTGTGCCTTTTCTTGAGAAGGCATAAACTTGCAGCATTCAGAGTTGTCTTTGTTCTTTGGTCTTTGGTCCCGATGGTGGACTTCATCTTTGTTCAGCGGCACGGTTCCCAATGTTTGGTTGCTCTCGCGCTCCTGTAGCGTGTTCGCACATCCTTTTCTTTTCCAGTCTTCAGCGCCTGGCCTTGATTGCGATCCTTCTTCGATTTGTGTTTCAGGTCTTTCTCCTGGTTCTTCAATGACATCCCGCGACCTGCGAATGATCAATTTCATTTTAATAAATCAATTTGAAAAATTAAATAATTTAATTTAACAAACATTAAGTTTAATTACGACATCTGGCTTGAGAAGCTCTTTGTGAGATGTATCTTGAAAATGCTTCTCCTTTCTCTTCGAATGTGAAATCTGATCCTTGGTCTTGATAGTGTTTGGGTGATTTACTTCTCCGTGATTTTACCTTTGGAGTCTTGGGCGTTTTGAATGGGTTTATGGCGTTTGAAAACTTCTTATAGCGCGATTCTGGAGGTTTGAAGAGCTCCTGCAAATTTGAAAATCCTAACACTCATCCCCTTTCTGGATTTCGGAGCTATGGCGCTGTTTTGCAAACTTTAAACTATGTTTTCTAACCCTAAGGGTGAACTTTGGACCATTGGGCGCCCTTTGCGACTTTGGCGTTTTTACCAGAACTTCGGAGTTTTTGCGATTTTCGCCAATTTAAAACAAACTTCAGACCATGAACGCCTTTTGCGATTGGATATATTTCGGACCCTGGGGAGTTTTGCAAGTTGAAGGGTAATTTTTGGACCATTTAACGCCTTTCACAACTTAAAGAAAACTTTGGACCCTTAGCACATTTTTGAAAAATCGGAGAAATTTCAGACCATTAAACATGTTTGCAAATTCAGAGTTTTCGCGATTTTTGCCCATTTTGGAGTTTTCGGACCTTTAACGCCTTTTGGCGAATTTCGGAGTTTTAAGCGTTTTTAGTGAACTAGAGGCATTTTCGGACCTAGACCACCTTTTTGCAAATTTATACAACTTTGAATTTCGGCCCCAGGGTCCAAAATTGGGCATTTTAAGTGAAATTCGGACCTAAAGGGTCTTTTTGCAACATTTGAACCTTTTCCAGTTTTTGCCCCAGGGTCCGAAATTGGGCATTTTAAGTGAAATTCAGACCTAAAGGGTCTTTTGGCAACTTTTGAACCTTTTCCAGTTTTTGCCCCAGGGTCCGAAATTGGGCATTTTAAGTGAAATTCGGACCTAAAGGGTCTTTTGGCAACTTTCCAAGCATTTTTAAATTTTGGCCCTAGGGTTCGAAATTGGAGGACTTAAGTGAAATTCGGACCTCTAGGGGCTTTTTGCAATATTTCGCAGTTTCCAATTTTTGCCCCAGGGTCCGAAATTCGCCCCTTTGGGCATTTGGGGATTTTAAACTTTTTCCTCAAGAAGTGCGAGCTTGGGCACTTGGGCGAGTTTGTCAAGATCTCGCCGAAGGATCATGTTATGGAATATAACATTTAAGTATAAGTGATACTTTAAGTTATATTCCATATATACTTTCAGGATTTTTGAGAGTGGTTTCGGACCTCCAAGAGTTATATTGCAAATTCTAGTTTTTGGAGGATTCCTCAGTTTTCCAGACTTAGTCAAATTTCAAGATCAGGACATTCCAGACTTAGCCAAATTTCAGGATCAGGACATTCTAGACTTAGTCAAATTTCAGGGCATTTGGAGATCAAGATGACATTCCAGACTCCATCACTCGCCAACTTGACCTAACTCAGACCTTCAAGGATGATATTCACTCACCAAGCAAGACACAATGAGCAACAAGAGCAAAACCAGGCCCTAAGGAAGACTCTCAAAGAAACCCTAATTCTGGGGCCCTATTGACTCACCCTGGCTCAAGCAGAGCCTGCCATCCCAGCGACTCCCTTGACAGCACTCATCATGCAAAGGCTAACAGACAAAACCTTAAAAAAAAAAAAAAAAAACCCCAGAAAGCAAAAAGCAGGGGTCCCATTTATGGGGCGATGTGTGAATACGTCACAACAGCCCTTAGAGGCCAAATTTGGATTTAGCGGCACTTGACCCTTCATATCCCCTTCCTCTTCCGCAAAGACAAAAGGCACAAACTAGGGGGTCCCTGTCCAAGACGGGGATGGGTGTGCGATTCGCACAACACTTATGAATAAAAGATTTGATCTGGATCTTTGATGCTGGGTTTTTCCTCCAAGAGGGAGGTTTTCCCAGGGTACTGCTGTGTTGTTCTTGTGTTGTTTTGTGCCATAATGTGTTGCATTTTCAGTTTCTGTTATTTACTTTAAATCTCATTACTAAAATCAACAGCTTGGTCATGCATGCAGTCTGATATGATGGGATGTGTGCTATAAAAAACAGACTTTGATGCCGATTCTTATAGCTGTAAATCCAGATTTGCACAATAGAACAGTGCAATGGATTCATCTTTCAGATTTTCTGTACTGAGACACAAGATAGATAGAATCGATGGCTGGAATATTGTGAGAATCAGTATCGTGGAAGTAGGCATAAAAGTCATAAATATAATGGAAGGCCTATATTATGTAATCATTAGATTATGAGAGTTATGCAATTATTATAATCTGGGAGTTATGCAATAAAAATAATCCAGAAATTGTAATTAAGGGCATGGTGTGTTGGTTATAATTTGGCATTGCTGTTGTTATTCCCACCAAGGTTCAAACCCCAGTGGGGCCATTGAGCTCACAGGTTTTGTGGCCCCACTGCGCCATTGAGTTCACAGGCTTTGTGCCCCCACTGGGCCATTGAGTTCACAGGTTTAAACAACTTGTGCTAATTTAGAGGATGAGGTGCCCCCTTTGTGACTTCAACAGGTTCAATCCAGCCTAGAAATTCTTCAGAATTATCAGTCAAAAAAAAATCCAAAAATTCAGATAAATTCTTGGCATGAAATTAAGGATAGAAAACTGACATGTCAGTTGGAAAATGTAACTGATTTGTATATTTAGATTCACAGCATAGCATAGATCTGAATATGCATTGTAGTCTATGTGTTCAGCCATCCCATTGACAATAAGAACTAGTTCTTCCATGTATCATGAGCATTATGTCATATAAATTCATGGGAACCTCCTAATTCGGTAGCAGATATCTGTGCAAATTTGTATACAATCTGAGTGTTTATTTGATATCCTATATTTCTATTATTTCTAAACTGCGTATTTATTTACCGTTAAGAGATACCATAGTAAAATCTAGTAACATAGTTATTAATAACAAGGTACTGAACACGGTTTAGGTTGCAAATATGGAAGAAAGAAACATAATCTCCAGCCACACAAAAGAGAATAATAGTTCTTATTGTTGTTTCTGGTTTAGATTGTGTGTGATTTTTTGCATCAATGTTTCAGATCACACTCTGTGATCCATCATCGGGATGAAAGAATACTCAAGAAATAGAAAGATAGACTGTCGCAGATCTAAGAGATTAAAAAGAGTTGGTTTAAGTGGGAAGGAGCTGCACGACTAGCGAGGAGAGACAAATAAGGAAAAAGTTAAACAAAAAATAAATAAAAATGAACCCAGTTTGAAGTTTGAACCTTTAATTAAATTAATTTGGGATTAGTACCAGATTGCAACTTTGGAAGCAAGAAACATAATTTCCAGCCATATGAAAGAGAATAATAGTGTTTCAATCATTAAATCATTCAACAGAAGGATTGTTCTATCAGAATTTCAACATATTCCATATCAGCTATTATACCAGATATGAAAATACTCAAACCAAAAAATAAATTCCCTAATAATATAAGGATTATATAGCTATTTCAATTATCTTTGCACATGTAAGAGTTTCTTCCAAGAGTACAATGAAAGTTTAAATTGACACTGTCTGGCAGAATCACTACATTGGAGTGCCAGGAGTGGTAAATTAGTTCTTCAAGCAAATGTGATCATGCAGAACACTAGATCAATGTACATAATAAACAAAATTTTCAAATGAAACCTACAAATGGGGATGGAGGGAAAACAAATTTCTGCTTTAATCAATTAAAAATGAAATTGATTTTAAAGGACATAGAAAAATACATCCAAATTGAAAATTTGCAATGTTGAAGATGTGGCAATCAGAAATCCTGATAACAAAAAAGAATCCAACAGATAATATGAAGAGAAAGATGAATAGTTTTAAAACACCAGAACCCATCTCCAAACTTAACAGAAGGAAGTACAAAACAGATAAAACAAAAAACACAGATATGCTCAAGTTACTACCCTCAAAAGCAAATCTACCACAGGTATAAGCCATCAATGAGAACTGTTTTGACATCTTAGTGATGATCCCTGATTGATGCTTGGAAGTTATACTTAGATTGAGTACTAATAGAAATGTCTGCTTACTCTGCTGTCTAAGCAATATGTTTAACATGTTAGCAGTGATCACTGGTTGAGGCTTAATACTTATATTTAGCTTAACTACTACTCATACAGCAATTGGGAGAATTCAACATGGAGATCATAATCAAGAAAGAAGTTACTCGTGTATATGAATAGGAGTAAAGGGAGCAACAAACCTCACAATCCAGCACAACAAAGAAATAGATGCCACAAGTAATATGTATTTATCAGATTAGGTTGCAAGAAAAAATCCATGATGACATCTAAAGGAGTTGAATACAGTTTATAAGGGACCATAAACCCCTAAATGAAATAGGCTTTATCCATAATTGAATGTTGTTGGGAACCATAACATGCCAAGCAAAATTTTGAAACGACTCACAGCAGGGCCAATATCAGCTACAACTTTATGTTAGAAAGGCAACAAACTAGTGTCATTCAACCAGTGATGATAAGCTGGCAACAGTAAACCAGTGTCAGTAAAATTTCGGCATCAAATGGGCATCAGTGACTCAATTGAACTATTTGAATTACAAAAGATGCAGGCTTTAAATCAAATGGTTTACATTGCCCAATGATTTCCTACTAGTATCAGAAACAACCCAAATACTTCCCAAGAAATAATCACTCCTACTAGTATTTGAATAGAAAAGCTCCAAGTTTTCACTAACCACCTATATGTCAAATCTGTTATAGTCTTATAGATGTCATCGCAACTTGAAAAGCTTTCTAGATATTTTGCTTCCACTACAACAAATGAAACTTAATCCCACTTGGACTCTGTCCCCTAGGCTATCTTTAGCCTCATGGTCATTAAAATTCGTCTATTCTATTCTACAATAAGCTTATGCTCAGATACCAGTTCTTGGGGAAAAAGGCTGGGTCCGGGTCCTGGTCCGAGCCTGCTTCTCCTTGTGTTTCACCTGGGTCCTGCCCAGGTGGCTGGGTTCTCTGTGGGTCCAGAGAACCCGGCCACCTGGGCAGGACCCGGGTGGAACACAAGGAGAACCCAGGCGGACCCGGGAGAACCAAGGCCCATGGGTTCCCAAAAACGGGGCCCACGGGTCATAAAAGTCAAAAAATTATAACCAAACATGAAAATTATAGGTCAAAAAATTCAAAAAAGTATGAACAAACTTGAATCAGTTTGAAACTTCAAACTTGAATATTATCTTTTTTGCAAATTATGAATATGATATTACATTTACGATGTATGAATACAGATTATTTATTGCATTGGCAATTATGGATTTATGACTTATGATTTATCTGTTATCATTTATGTATCATTGTATGAGAAAGTTACATTGTATGTTTCATATTTGTATGTTTGAACTGTGAACATATATAATTTTGATGTTTGAACATATATATAATATATGACATATGCATATATATAATATATATATATATATATATATAATTAAAATATATATATATGTGTGTGTGTGTGTGTGTGTGTACGGACGTCCCCGTACCCGTACCCAAGAAAAAAAAAATTTGCTGAATCCATGAATCCGTACCCGAATCGGTAACTTAGAGCTTATGTATAAAATTACTGTTAACCTTCATTAATTACAAAACCAGTTACTTGACCAGAACAAAATTTACACTCGTTGTTTCAATGTAAAAGATTAAAATATTGATATAAAAAATGAATACCTCATCTCCAAGAGCTTCCCGCATCGCTAAAACTCTCTTAACAAGCCATTGGACGACAGGATATACAGCTTGGTAATCTAGACCTTGAATCTGATGTGCTTGAAGAGGGTAAGGGCATTCCATATTCTTCAAAGCTGCTTCTATAGACTCTCCAACTATTCTGCATTCTTAGAACCAAATACAATTTAGGCACAGTAGTCAATTTATGCATTTTAAGACCCTCCAAATTTGTCAATTGCATTCAGACATTTAAAATGAACTCTTGATTCTTGAACACTGATGCAACTCAAAATTTATAAACATTCTTCCTCCAAACATAAGAAGTGAGACATACTAAAGATGGGCATAATTTAATAACTGCCTTTCTTGTGTTTATTCAAACGAAAATACTTTTCAACCATACCCAAGAAAAGTATAATTTTCTCATTTAAGTACAAAGATAATATGATCATTAATGCTTGCAAAAAACTGACGTACTATAATTTTGTTAATTTCAATCCATGTATCTTGAAAACAATGGTGTTATGTGCCCATTCAAATTGGTGTTATGCTAATAATTTCCATTTGGATCATCGCAGAAATCCATAGCGTGGCAGTTCTGATAGTAGCCATATAACAATACTCAGGGGTTGTGGATTCTCATCCAAATGTTGTATCAAAAAAGGAGATTGTTTTACAGTCCATCACAAATCATTTACTTTTTAGGCTCCTATCAGATAGCTGGGTGCTATTTTCTTACCTTAGCTGTCCATTCTCAGAATGAATTGTAAGGGTTACATGGCCCTTTCTGTTAAAAGTGATTTTTTGCCATTGCCCAGACCTTATTTATGTAGGCATAGCTGTTTCTTTACAAAATGATGTAGTTCTGGACATTGGTGCAATGTCCAAAAATCACTTTAGACAAAAAGAGCCTTGTAACCCTTACAACTCATTCTGAAAGATGAACAGCTATATATATAGCAGAATCGCTGTAAGGGCATTCTCAAAAATTTCCAAACTGCTTGAAGACAGTGTCACCAGATTCTTCTCCGAGGATTTGCAGCTCAGCACCCAGATATTCTTGGACACTCTGAACTCTCAGTACTCACCTGACTTGCCTCTCGAAAAATCCAAAATGCACCCAATTTCTATGTTCATTTAGAGAAACGGTAAAAAGAGTTGCAATGCACTCACTACAGAAAATGCAATATACAAGCAGTATATATGGTGACCTTTGTTGTTTTTCATGTCATGTACGGATGTGATCTATTCACTTGGAAACGAGTTCAAATGAGATTATAAAGGGGATTTCTGGCCTCTTTTTAATGGCCAGTTAAAGTCTTGAAGAATATGCAAAACAATAAGTTTGAATAGACTTGCTCATCGCTGTAGCAGACTGAATTGATCATCCTGTGATCAGTGATGTATTTATTTTTCAAGTTTGTATTTTTTTGGTTCAGTATGTGAGTGTCTCAATCTTCAAGAAATCAGGTTTTTACTGTTTGAACATGTAAGAGTTTTAAATTTCAAGAAATTAGGTTTTCATTTCACTGTTTTCAATTTATAAGTAATTTTCTCCAACTGTATCTTTGATAACTTCTACGTGTAGCCAAATCCCCACTTCCTATTTTGAAGGCCCTCCTGCACAGGCACCCAAATCAAACCTGTATTTATGACTGTATACCACAGTGGACCTGATGTTGACGGCGTGTGTAGTCTACAAAAGAGGTCAAAGGTTCGAATCCAAAGTGGGGTAGAATTTTAGACCTACCTAAAACAAAATATACGGTAAATGGAAAGCCAGATTCCTTATGAGCTTCATCTCACAGACTAAGTTGATTTCTAGCTGGAGGGGAACCTAAAAGCTATCCTTACCTTACATTGTAATGAATGTATACTGGCTTCTGAATAAATTCTACTTATATGAGCAGGCAAAGCGTCTACTTTCAATTATTTGGTTGCATTATTATTGAGAATGTAAAACCAAACCCCGAACTAAACTAGCCATTGATTCTATCCCTCAATTTTCAAATTATAATTAATCCATAGAGGATTAAAGTATAACAAACAGGGGGAGGAAGCCTAGTCGTACATACATCTTTTCACCAAGAGTAGCTTCGTCACTGTAGAAGAGGAGATCGTAAGGAATGTGAATGTCAGCGTTGGAAGCGATGATGCACCAGGCCAACCCCCCTGTTAATTTATCGAAAGGAGAAAGGGAAGAAATTCTCGCCCGGAAATATCCTCCCTTTAACAGAGCATCCATTATTTTCTGCAACACGTTCTCATACTCCCCTACCTCCTCTGCCACCTCCATGTTTTCACATGCTCTACCAGAAAAAGGCTATCGTTATTATACTACAGAAGCAAAATTTTCTTTCAAAATTATGAGGAATTAATAAATATTTCGAAGTTTTTATGTTATGGTCAATGGACGAATCGTTTTAATTTTATTTTTATTATTAAAAAATATTTATAATTTTATTAATAATTATCATATATAAAATTTAAATTGGTTTATATTTAATATTATTTTATGAATGTTTTATTGTGAAACTACTGTATATTCAATAATAATGATTTCTCATTTGTTATTGAATAAAGAATAACCTCCTTTCTTGAATAATCTTTTTTTTTAATAAACAATAATATCTTCTTTTGTGAATAATCTTTCTACTTTCTTTGTTAAATAAAGAGTAATCTCCTTTTTTATGAATAACTCTTTCTAAATTTGTAAGAGTTCTTTTTTTTCAAAAAAAAAAGTCATATATAATATGACTACAACTTAACCAAAAGAATTTTAGTTTCCTATCACTAATTGTAAAGGAAAAAAATCACATAACCTTAGAGAGTAATTACCACCAAGATCTAAGAACCAAACATGGTGAGAAGGAATGAAACCATATATTCCAAGGGATGGTTGTTCATTCATGATACAATTAGAAAGAAAGATAATAACCAATCTTGTTGCCAATTTGCCACGAGCAATAGTTGTCTCTTGGAGAAGTAACTACCCACACCAAAAGAATGATATAGTCAAGAGAAGGCCGATTATAATTATGCCATGTTAACGCTTAAGAGACAAACATCACGAGCAATAATAGATAAGAATAATGATCTAGGAAAGAAATGAGCAATGCAACCATGGAGTAAAACTAAGCTTCTAGAAGTAAGAAATAGCTATGGTACTATACAGTTAAAAGACATTCCAATAGCAAAATGTAGGAAAGGAATATAAAAGTGGCCAAGGAATAGGCATACAACTTTGATGTAACAATAGAAATGTAGAAAGGATAAATCATCGGCCTATAGTGAGGAACAAGGCAACCAAGAGAAAGTTAGAATATTGTCACACTATAGAAAATCATTCCATATAATCAATCACCCCAATAGGGAAAAATCAAGCAAAAAAACCCAAAATTAGTTGCCACACTAAACTAGAGGGAAATAAGAAAAGCATGACCCCACATAATCATCCACCAAGTGCAAAAATATAAATAATTAGAAGAACGAAGTCTTTAAATCGACTATATTATTGAAATCAATAGTTTAGTCACTTTGAATAACCCAACTTAGTGACTAAAAAGGCAACAACCCCTTAGTTTAGAAGTTAATGGTTTGTGATTGGAAGAGCTCAAACATATCCCCATTATGTATGAATATATTTGATAAAGTAAAAAAAAATCATCTTATGAGCATAGTAAATATACAATTTAGCATGCATTAGTACCCCAAAGTATCCCTTCTTAAAATTCGTGTTGTCACCTAACACCAAGGTATAAGCACTTTAAAACACACTTGTCATGTAGTCAAACTGCACAATCAATATTTCGCTTTCCAAGGCAAATTAAAAATACCATAAATCATCTTATGATTATTAAGAGAATGCGTAAAGCAACATGTAGCATACTACAAGTCTAAAGAACCAGTGGGAATTGATATCCTTCATGTAACACTTTCCCAAGGAAGCAAGTTGATGAAAGCTGCAAAGTAAAAAAATGTGTTGAGACGAACAAGAAACTAAAGATAAAATCACTAACTCCTAGTTTTTATGATGCAAGATAGCATGTAGACATAATTCTCCTATATCATACATAGTGGGTGAGAAAATTTTGTGAGCTCGTGACCTCCCAAAATGAAGTTGAGTGAGGTTAGAATCACCCTTCTATAGTGCAAACAATCAACAACAAAAATCCATCATTGTAACAAACATATTTAAAACTTTATTCCTACACCTTTTCAAACACTTAGCTAGGACATCTCTCATCCTCTTTCACCATGCTTGGTTAATCTTCTTTCCTATTGTGGACCTCTATCTCTCGTAAATCAACCTCCTCCAAATATTTCTCTGCCTTCTCTCTCCTCTTATGGGTTTCAATGTTCCACTAACCATCTATCCCCAAAAATATCCCTTATTCTTCTAATTATTTTGTGGGATTTAATCCACCAATGCCTTTCCTCCTCCACCAAAAGTCACTTCGTCATCCTTCACTCTCCACTTCATCTATACACAAATTAGCACTATCGATATTACAAAAATAATGAAATTCCATCACCATGCCCTTTGCATTCACCACTTTCTCACACTCCTTTTAACCTACATGCCAAAAAATCTACATATGCTCTATTACATTTCATTTCATCTACAACACTACCATGCCCTCCAAATAAAATATAATTGCAACAAACTCTTTTTTCTCCTCCACTACAACTTTATCCACACATACATTTATATTATTCAACACTTGTATATCCTAAAAAAGACATGTTTCAATGGCTAATATCTCACTCCTATCTTCTACTATAACTCATCTTCCTTCACTAACCTCTCCCATCACCCAACCAAATAATTACTCATATTCCCTTCGTTTTCCTCTTGCATGAGTATCTCTTCTTTTATATCATCTACTTGACACCTTGCTCCATCTTTTTCATCTCTACCTACATGAAAAAATAATTTTAGATAAATAATGGGACTCAACATCTTCCATCTTATTTTCATCTTCTCTCTTCTTACTCATCTTAGCTCTTCACTCCTTCGCAAGTCCTAACATCTCAAAAATTAAATTAGCATACATGATTTCAATATTTTTTGAACTACTTTCCTAAGCAGATCTTTCTCTTATCTTTTTAAAGGAAAACTTTTTATGATCCTTCCTAAGGATACTCCTATGTTCTTACACCTACACACACTATCCAAAAAACTCACACAACTTGACTCACAATGACACTCTCACAAACAATACCCAATTTTCTTAATAACTTGCACATATCCTCTACCCAATAATAACACTAGAAGATGTACCTTATAACTCCATCTACCCAATTTCCATATAGTGAAAAATGTTCCTACACCTTCAACCTAGCACTATTTTTATTGAAGGACAACCAATACACTCTAGCACATGACACTTTCTTATTGAGGTTGTTTACTCTCTCTCACACACACACACCATACCTTTAGTTACAAGACTTTTCCTTACACCTACAATAAAATTCTAAATCCCTTCCTAAACACAATCCATCATCCATAGCATCTCCTTTATAACTTGAATCACTCTCCTCAAATATCTAGTGAGAAAAATAACATCGATTGCATCTAATGCAAACTAGACTAAGGCTCCAATGAAGGAAAACCCACATAAACATTTCACACCACCCACACAAATAGAAGCAAATAGAGGTAAAATTATAAACTTATCAACTTTATCTAGCTAATTACAGCTTGCATGTAAAATTATAATATAGTACAGTGGTTGTGGCCACTCCTATACCCCATCTCTCTTTCTTACCATAAGGCTTCACATGGCCACTCTCTTGTTACAATACCCTCTTCCAAGATAAGGCTCAACAAATGTTTCTCATACCTCTCTACTTTATCTACTGAATAAAGAAAAATATCCACTCTTTGAATAATCTATCTAAACTTGTGAGATTTTTTCTTTTTTCTTTTTAAAAAGTATAGTCAAGCATTCAATCCAGGGTATAGTCAAAATTTCACAAAATCATAAAGAAAGAAAATGACCAATTTTATCACTATTTTTTACAAGAATTAGTTGTGAATCCTAGGTGTTGTCCCTAACTACAAGAAGTAGAAACAACCATCAATTTAGTCTATGGTCAAGACTACAATGTGTTGAAAGGACTATAATGCAAAAATAGGACCATAACAATTTTTGGACTCTTAATACTTGGACTTTAGCAAAAAAATTGGACTTCAACACAAAATTAGGATACCTAAGTAATAATGTACTAGTCTATTTTTTTAGTGTTATGGTCCTCTAGTGCATTGTAGTCCTCCATTTTGTTAAATAGTAAGCATCTCCAAGTGAGACTTTGTAAATAAAAGTTGTTCCCCTTGGTCTTATAAGTCTTCCAATGTCATCACTCATAGAGGTGATGATACATTTTGTATTAGAAAGTGTGCCTTTACACAAAAATGACTAATCATTCCATTTGATGAAGGGTTTGTACCTCCTAGTGGGATAACCTCTTGTGAAGGTTTATCACTTATGTGTGGGTATCTTGATTAGTAGATATCCTACCTTTGTATTGTTAAGTGTGAACATTCTTGTAGTAAATTTGTGAACATCATATATTTAGATGTGATATCTTCTATCTATCCCACCTCTTGTATAGATTTACCTTTATGTTGCAAGTAACGTCAAGTATTTTTAGGGAGTGGATTTGAGGTTGATGGTTCCCTCATCATACCCTTGTGTTGTGCTCATGAGAAAACATGACCATGGGTTAGTATCCAATCATCATGTTGTCACAATTCCATTCTCGGATTTGTCATGGTGTCTTTGTCACACAATAGAAAATTCTTCCCAAGTTCCACCTTGCTTGGAACAATGGTGATGTCTTACTAGAGTTTTTGAATTCTTGTGTGTCATTGTTCTTAAAACAAAACTTGGCGTGCACATTTGTATGTAGTGTGACATTTCAATGTCATGTCTCTTTTTCTAAGAGCCAATTTTGTATTTTTATTTAAAAAATATATTTTCTTGGCCAATATCCTAGGTGTGAGGTTTTAGGCATTACACTTGGTATTAGAAAACATGTTTAAATATTGAGATCTCTATTTTATGTTCTTTCTCATGTGATTGATGTGTGCTTTATGTGTTCTTGAAGCATGGATGTTTAAGTGCTTACTATTCTATAACATTTTTTAAATTTCCCGACTTATGTGCCTTATTGTGGTATCGTAAATAGTTATGTGTGTGTGTGTGTGTCTGCTAACCCACACAATTATTTATGAAGGAATATGCATCATATACCCTATCACAATTGTTATATTAGAAACACAAGTATTAATTATTGGTTTCTTGATATCCACTATTGCTAGACAGGTTCAAACTGAAGATCCTCTAGTGCATTGTATGTTGTTCTTCTTCTTCAAAAGATTATAGCTAAGTTTCATCCTCATCAAAATCTATCATGTTTAGTTCATTTATATCCCTTTCAAGAAAGGAGAAGTAGCCCCATCTTGGAGATAGAGCATTCTAGTAGCTCTCATTGTTTTAAATTGGAGTATGTATCCTTACAAGATTCTTACCATCAAGGGGCTAGGTATGTAGTGAATGCAGATAATATGTTGGTAGGGCATATGAGAGACCTTATTTGATTGAATCCACTTGTCCTTGAGGATTCTACAAGAGGTTATGATATTTAAAATTGGCTCTTGGGCCTCAAAATTTTTTTACGATGCATCCCTATGGTAGAAATACCAATGCTTGATGTGCCAACATACACCTATGTGGTTTATCTTCTACCTATTAGCATTAGGAGAAAAATAATCACTTATATATTGTCATGATATCTTGTGAGATATTTCTAGAGATATTTTGTTCACATTACTTTTCCAACCATTATAGCTAGAGACATACAAATGAGTTTCATTAATTTAGGTAGCTCAGCACGACTATGAATTAATATGAGAACTTCTTATTAAAACTTAAGTAGTATGTGAGTTTAGTTAAGGATGGGGGGATTCTTGTGCAATGCTTTGTGAGAGGTTTGAATGCCATATTAATAATTGTGTTCGCATATTTAAACCAAAAACCTTGGAAGTTATTATAGAGAAATTTAGATTGATTAATGAGAAATGTTGTCTCAACCTTTCCCCTTATGTTAATATTATAAAAAAACAATTTTTAAATATTGTAGTGTTAGAAATTTCACACTACACAAAATATCTTCGTTAGTATGTGTGGAGGAGGAAATTCGACACCCTCTAGGTGATGAAATTTCAAAGGAGTAAATAATTCTTCTCCACCTCATTAAACTAGCACTCTGGTAAGCTAGGAGATACATAGTACTTAACTAACCAAACCTAAGGTGGAGTTTTACTTGTTAGAAGGTATGTTGAACTACCGAACTTGAAAACACAGGTCATAGAGACTCTTTGGTGGTCTCTACACAGTCTTTGTTTCAGGACACGTGCACAGGTTGAAGACCATAATGTAGTGCGCTAACGTCTCGTATGGATAGAAACATAGAAACTCACACAAAAAGTACAAAGAAACGTGTGGATATAATAAATGAACTTTTAAACTAATAAAAGAGTATCAAAAAGTAAAAATGACTATAATATTAAGTACTGAAAGGGAGAATCAAGAACAAATGCCTCACAATTGGTCCATGATTGAAGCCTCCAGCGAACTCCTAAGCTTATCTTGAAAACCTGCACACAAAATAGAGAAAAAAATGTTGGTGCTATATAAAGGTCTGCCACAATCAAACCCCTGTTTTAATGTTTCCACCTCCATGGACAACCAAGATGATAGATTGATAAATGATAAAGTAAACTCTGAAGGCAAGATAACAAGAGATATGCTATGGAGATGCAACGATGGGAATAGAGAGAAAGCAACTCCTCTTCAACACCAAGAGAACAAGAGGTTGTTGGCATGAAGGCAATTGCCAAGAGTCCTCTGATACATAGCTGCAAAGATGGTGATGAAATAAAATGGTGTGTGACGATGGTGGAATACAAGAATAATAATTAAGAAGTTGCAGAGAGTTTCAAAATGTTCAAGGAGAGTCTAATATGTTGCTAGAGAGAGAAAAATGAAGCTCTCAAGGGAAGATAAACTAGCCAGGTTTGAATCCAACGTCAGTGGGTGCATATAAATTCATTACAAACCCTACTAATCCCAAGCGTAATGCTCAAACAACCACTTTCACTCTATAGATTCATGCAACACTAGCACAACACACGAATGTCTCCACAATGCTCTAGTGTCCACAAGTCAAAAATCAAAGAAGACAAGAAAAGGTTAGGGTGAAAGCCGACCAGGAAAGACAAGCGAGCAAAAAGGACAAAAAGGTGAAGATAATCCCCGATCAGCATAAAGCTAGCATTTAATTGCACGAGGTGCAAATTACAATGTTACATTTTGCTCCCACTTTAGCGAGTATATCATTGTTACAAGGTGTGAAGATAAAGTAGAGATAAAGGTGTAGCATCCTAAATTGTACTCCTTTACAATTGTGTCCTCACTTGGGCCATCACTTTGGTGTTTGTCTCCTAAGGTCTAATTGAAGCCCTAATTCTACTCGCACTATGTATTTCGCTCAAATATTCATAATTTGCATTTCCTTCCCCAAGATCTTGGGACCCTGATGTCCAGTACCAGGGCACCCAGTGCTTTGGTCCTCTCCAAAAGGGCCCATTTTGGGGCCTCATAATGGTAACATGATTTGAGTGAGAACCTAGATCCTATGTCAGCTCATGTTGGAAAATTAATTTGTTTTTTGACTAGCATGTATAAAAGGAGGTTTACCCCTCTCATTTTGATAATCAATCTGAAAAATTCAAGTTCTCAATTACATCCAACAAATTCATGTGAGCAAGCAATCAATCTTCTTTCAAGCATTGAAGCAGAAGTAAAGTCAAGATTCAAGCATTGGAGATGACATTCATGTTCTATATTTTATGAAGACTATCCACATGAAACCCTAATTCCTTGCGAAGACAAATAAAACTTTATTAAAAGGTATATCATTAGTGTTTCGGACTTTTTTCAGTCTTTCCCTCAAAAGGAAAGCATTTCCATTACAGTGTTGCATTTATATTTCAATTTTATTTCATGGTTAATTCCAAAACTAGGGCTTGACCTAAGGCAACCCCTTATTTCCAACCATTTTCTCTTCTCTATTGTGTGCAGGACAGGTACAAAGCTGTAATTTTCAGGATCAACATTATTCGCAGAGACAAACAGGTTCCCTTTTAGACGATGAAAATTTCAGAGGACCAGAGTGATTGACATTCTAGTCCTGACAATTCAGGTCAACCTTTTGGGAATAGATCTGAACATTCACATATTGCTCATATCCAAGTTTGTGGCTCTATTTGATGAATGTAGCTCACTATTTATGCATAATTGCCTCGAATAACACACATTTAACCTAGTTTTAGCTCTATTATTTAAATAAATTCAATTTAAAGGGAAAGAAGAGGCACATATAAAACCCTTGGAATATGATCAAAATCTTGGTCTTTTAGGCTTACATCTATCAAATTCCATTTTTCCCTAATGCAGTGGTCCCTAAGCAAAAATTAGTGGTCTTATTACATGTAATGGTAAACTTGACATCTTACACCTTAATTTTTTATTTATGTTCTCAAATCTAATTGTTCATGCATTTTCAAATTCAAATTTGAATATGCAAGTTTTATTTTCAATTGAATTACATAAATTTAGAGGTTAAATTCACAAGAAAAACCTAATTTTTAATTCTAAAATTGAACTTGTGAGTTACTTAATTTGGATTAATTATTTTAGATTTGATTATTTATGCAATTTAAAATTCAAATTTGCACTCATAGAACTCATTTTTAATTGAATCGTGCATAAATTTAGTGGTTGAATTTATAAAAACACTAATTTATAATTCTCAAATTTACTTGTGGGTTGCATTATTTTTTAGATCTGATCTTTATGATATGTTATGCTATGATTTAGAGACATTTATCTTTTAAATTCACAAATCAAATTGCTTAATTAATTGGTTAATCAATCATTTTTACAAAATTTTACATTGTTTAATCATAATTTTCAATTTCAAATTCAAATTTTCCTCCTTTGTGCATGAGTTTTGTTACCATTAGCCCTACCTACAATAGTCCCACAAGAAGAAGTTGTAGAATTAAGGTTTCACAATTTTTAATTACTAAGGATGTGGAGCCTAATTTGGATAACTTATTTCATGAGAATGTTGGTTGTTCCTCTAACCCAACAAATGATGTCATTTATCCTCATTCTTTTCATAATTCTCATCATGTGGATGAATCACTAACTAGAGTTTCAATTGACAAAATGGAGAAGATTGATAATGAATTTGAAAATCTTCAACATTGGATGAGTCAACAATACTCAGAAAATGAGGCAATCCCATTGATTGAAGGAATAAAAAGAATGGTTCAAAGTGACAAAATTGGTGTTGATTTGTTGTGTGGCCTTGCTCATATTGTTGACACTAATATCATGCCTATAAAAAGTTGTGTCGAAGTCCTTGGTTACACTCAAATCACTAGTCAAGTCAATCATTCCATTCCTATGCCTAGTGTGCCTACATTCACATCTTCTATCATGACTACTTCCACAAAAAATGTTAATCATGCACATTTTAGTCAATGGGGTAACTTTGTTAATCAAAATTCTTTTATACCTCATTTCGTGAGTCCTCCATTTGTAACCCAATCATCTCCCATACCTACATATCATAGTGTTCCACCTCCTTACTCTCAATCTAAACCTACATACAACAATTTTACTCCTCCATCATGATCCAATATGTCCAATTCCAATTCAACACCGAAGCAACCATCAATAACTTAGCTCAAATTGTCTCATCCTTACAATGATGATTAGTTTCCATTACCCAATCCAAGTTTGATGTGCCCAGATTTGATGTAGCGAGCCCATTATCCAATGAAATTTTTCATGTTGTCCCTCCTAAACATATGTAAGTCCCTCAATTAGAGATTTACAATGGAAAAAGTGATCCCTTGACTCATGCAAAAACATTTCAAACCTTGTGTAGTGACTTTGCTCATAATCAAAGACTTGTGGTTGAATTGTTTACTCGAACCTTTAGGGATAAAGATTTACAGTAGTATTGTTCTTTGCCTCTTTATTCTATTACATCATTACAAAAATTAGCTAATGCGTTCATTCAACAATTTCACAATAATATTGGTCCTAAAATTACTTTGACTAATTTGATTCACTGTAGTGTTAAAGAAAAAGTGACTTATTTTATTGGTAGATATAAACATTTTTATTCTCAAATTGCTTATCATATGCTTGATCAAGATGTTTAAATAATTTTTATTTTTAATTTACAAAAATACATTAGGGATATTCTTCTCTTTTCAAAGTTTACTTCCTTTACGCAATTGTGCATAGTTCTTCATAATTATCAACTTCAAGTGAATCAATTTGAATCATCTCCTTCAATGGATTCGGTTGATAAGAGTGAGAGTGCTCAACAATATTTTGTGAAGTTTAAACCGGACAAGGGATACATCAAGATCAATGACAACATCAATACCCAAGTGGCAGCCATGACATCAAATTCTCTTTCCGAGTCTTTGCATAGTATAATGACATGATTAATAAATAAAAATATGTTGAAACTTCCTCCCATCAAGCCAATTGATACCTCCAAACCTTTGCCACCTTATCATGATCCCATATCCTTTTGCCAATTTATCGATCATGATATTGAGAAATGTTATACCTTAAGGAGTAGAATTCAAGACTTTATTGATAGCAATACCATATCCATAGCTGGTATGAATGACAAAGTAAATTTTTTTGTAGCTCCTCTTAATCAAAACCTTCAAATATTTACTAATCATTTACCTTCCCATTATACTAATGTGGTTGAATTTGAGCCTCTCATATATTCTACCGATGACCTTGGTGTTGAGTCTAATAATTTGGTTAATCTTGTTGATAAACCTACACGTCCTAAGAACCTGTGCATTACCTTTGGTCCTAGTGGGACTATCGTTGCCCCTGATGGCCCACTATATATTATTGTGAATATTAAAGACAAACTCTCACAAGGGGTGCTCATTGATCCAACATGTATGGTGATTGTGATCATTGAGGAATACCTTTGTACTTTACAATTGCATCAAATAACATATGATAAATTTGGTGTAGTGGTTAAGGTGTATGATGGTTTCTATTGCCCTACTATTGTTTCTATTTCTCTTCCCGTTGAGGTTGGTACTAAGTACTTAGAAGTAATTTTTGCTATCATTCTTACATAGGATCAGTTTCGTGTGAAGTTGAGACATCCTTGGATCTCTTCCATGAAAGCAATTCCTTCTACTATTCATAAATTTCTAAAATTTATTCATAATGAAAAAATCATAACAATTAATCATGATATGTATCAACCCTTGGTGAGGCGTGGAGATGTCACCCTTGATTACTTTTCTCTTAAACAATTTGAGCCTCTTAAGCCTCAAAGTGATTCTCTTTTTCAATCTTATCAAAAGAGGAAGTATGAGATGATCTTATCTTCGAGTAAGCCTAGAGATCCTGGACCTGTTCCTCCTCCTCATGATGGACTTGGTATCCTTCCAACACCTTCTACTCCTCCTATATATGTCTTTGTTTTACCTCCTACATCTTACAAAGGGAAGCGTCCAACATCTCCTATTTTTCAATCTAGTAAACCTTTTCCCATTCCTCCTCCTTTAAAGGAAGAAAATAAGTCTATGTCCATTGATCCTAAACCTTCACAACCCTTGGCTAAAACTAAAAGAAACCATTGTGGGAGAGAACACTGACATATACATCGTGTTAAGGCTTGTGAACTTTATTCTCAACCCATTTACTCTCCAAACACACCAAATATTTACTTAGTCCCATTTGTCGAGCCTTCGCCTAACCCTAGGGAGGAAGTTCAACCTAAATTACCAAGATTAAAAATGATTAAGAAAGATGATGGTTCATGTTCTATTTGTATTAGAGATCCTATTTTTATTAATCTTGATGAAGAAATGGATGAAAATGTTGTTCGTGATAACAATGTTGATGATAATGATTATGATGATTTGTATGAGCTTGTTGATATTGACAATGATTTATGTAAACAATTTTCAAAAGCATTAATCCTAGCTCCTAGTGACAGACAAAGTGACTCATCATTAAAGCACGGTCCTTGTTTGGAACTTGCAGTAGCTCCATATATCATTCTTGAAGTTTCTCCTCTTGCATCTTGTCCATTTTTCGAAAAAAAAGTTCACCAAGATTGGGAGGTGGATGATTTGCTTGATTACCTTCATTAGTGTTGTAGATTTTCTCTCTCGTCTCTTGCTTGTTCATAATTTGTTTCCCTCGTGATGTTTTTTTGTTATGTTAGGTTCTCTTTGGATGACCCTTGTCACTTCGTTGGTGCAAAGTAATAAAGAGGTCAAATCTATTGTGACATTCTTCTATTTGTTTCTCAATTCTTCTATTTGTTGTCCCTTGTGTTGTCTACTTGGGGATGATGCAAAGCATTGAGATCTCTTTTGGTCTCTTCCATATTGAATAGAAGATGGAGCTCACTACTCTAGAATTGCAAACCAAGGGTAACTTGTCTTGGAGCAAGATACAAAAAGAGGAATTTTAAACCTGAAGCTAACTACAATAGGGAAATTTACAACAAGAGGACTTGCAAACCTCCAACAGGGCAAGATACAAAATTACCACTTTTAGAAATAGAGCTATATGAATAAAAGAATCTCATTATGCCGATTATAGTCTCTGTTATAGCATAGTCTTTGACCTTACTCATATATCCGAACCTCCAAGTCTCTAAATCTCTGCTTTGATATCAACTATCACCTCTACACTACAAACCCTTTTGATATAGCAACTGCAAACATATCGACATCCTTACATCAAGTCACTATTGAATTCTACATACACATTTCATGGACTTCCTCTATTTCTTTTCAACAAATCATCACATATATATACCAATATGAAATAAAATGTCCTCATGAAGTTGGCCCAAAAGAAATATTAAAACATGTATGCATATTTTTTACCCAAGATGTACCAGCATACCAAAATATAAAGTGCATAGAACATAAGTTGAACCTAAACAAGCAACACCAGACCAAAAGAATACTTCACACACAATCAATGGACCAAGAAATATGATTACATCTTGTTAGGATAACCGATTGACAACTGAGAGGGGGGGGGGGGGGGTGAATCAGTTGTCAATAGATTATGAAACTTTAAGCACACAAAACCTTTTACCAAAATAATAGATATATCAATTAAGCACAAACATAAATCACAGAACAATTACCATCCATCCACAACACATAACACCGAGATTTGTACGTGGAAATCTCGGTAAAGGGAAAAAACACGGTGGGAAGCCTGCCCACAGTCAGATAATACTTCTATAGTAAGTATGTGATTACAATAAGAGGGGCTTGCACATGCAGGAAGGCCAACAACCTAGAGCACACTTCTCATCACAAAAGGAGCCTCACTGTCTACAAAAGAAATCCAGACTGCAATCCGAAAAGATGAATAAACTGCAAGAATAACATCTCATATGCTTGAGTACAGTTTCAGTTAAGCTCAATACCAGAGGTCTTAAACCTCTTACACAAACCCAATTCGATCACCTACGATCGACCAAAACCTCTGCATATGATTACAACTTTATTCGCACATAGATAATCACATAACCCACATACCACAATCTACAAAGAGATCTTACATCATATTTATACCAACCTGAGACCTAAATAATTAGGTCGACCACCTAAAAGATAATACAATAAATCTGTTACATAATCTCACAAACCAATGATAAACCAAGTTAGCCTAAGACCAAAACAACATAACCCAATCAATAAATCCTACCCGTAACGCATCGAGAGCATCAACCAACACGTTACATAAATCGGTCCATAACCTAGCAGAATAACACCGAACCTAAAATAGGTCGCCATAAGCCAAATGAAACACCACTGATCAACTGGAACATGAACAAGATAATCATCAACATCTTGATAACCTTCTAGAAGCCGCACCAACACCACTTATCGAATTCATCAAAATATCTTCAATAAAGCTCTTCTGGTAAAACCCTTACCAGTAACCAAAAGGCTTACTAGAACAAATGATAGATTTTGAATCATCAAATCTTGAACCAACTGAATGTGATACACATCAGGAACACATGAATAACCAATCCAAACCAATTCCACAAGCTGGAACATACCAGAGAAGATCTCTAGATCAACATTATAAACCAACCACTCTACCAGAACCCGGTAGACAACAAAACAACTAGTGTTGACATCAATGCAACACATAACAACTCCTCCAAATTGCCAACACTTCTAACTTTGATAATATAACCTAATGCATGTACCAATCATGTTATGAATGAGTTTGAACCAAAACAAATAACATCCAGACCACAAAGATAAAGCTTCCAACTATACTCACTATCAAATTGATATCAACTACCAATACAATTAAACCATAGAACCAATCATAGCAACCTCCAGTCCAAAACATAACTGCAAATACTCCAACACTATAGCTTAACTTTGTTGATGTTCAGACCAGAAGTTATTTGGACCACATTGTTGACATCAATGACAAAAAAACACACATCTGTAACAATCTCCCCCTCTGTCATTGATGACAAACAACCAAAACTGTTTTCACAATTAACTTTTGAATAATAACTCACTAACAACAACATCTCCAACACAAATATAAAGATATTTTTCTGTATCCTCCTTCCCCTTTGGAATCAAGGACAAAGGTCAAACCAAGGAAACATAACACATAATCATTAAGAATTACCTAGCCAAATATCTTTGAATCATTTCTTCAACATGATTATCGAAGCTGTTGGCAATTGACACTCATCCGACAAGGCAAACATCATTTAGGGTTGTCATTGATGGCAACTCATCTTCAAGTGTAAATATTTTCTATCAGGATTCATTGATTTATCATTTTTCTTTGATTGGGTCAATCTGTATTCACTACACACAACTGATATATACACTTTGCTTTACAACTGACTAAGTCTTGGTCCCGGTAACGTGTATTTGGAACCCGGTTAAGGATAGGACTTGGCTAAGATATCTTGTGACCCCGATAATTTATTTCATGGAATTTTTGGTAGTGTGTCAAGGACGACATGGTCATCAAGATTATGCATGATATACCTTGTGATCTGGAAGTCGATAGCTTTATAATTCTTCATCGAGGCCGACATGTTCAACAAGTTAAAAGGGTATTTAAGGAGATCTTTTAGCGATGGATTCAATAAGAGTGGGAATGCGATTTTGGTTGCGAATAAGTCATAAATTGGTGGTATGATTTTTGGTCAGCATTAGGAAGCTTTTGTGCTCAGTTTCATGTGTGCAGTCTCAACAGGTAGCAAAGCAAAGTATCAATAAACCGGTACACAGAGAGGGTTAACAGAGCTTAAACTAGAACTTATCCAGCATGGTCAGATGCATCTTATGAGCTCATTTTTATTTGTAATCATTGTATATTGTTGTGTAAGTCAGTGAGACTTCTGATTGAGTAGTGAACCTGATTGCATGTGCAATCCCCTCCATGTAATATTTGTATACCTTGATCAAGTATATAGATATTGTGGGTATCAACCCCACCATGGTTTTTCCCTTTGCAGGGTTTTCCACATATAAATATTGGTGTTATGGTGTTGCTTCTTTATGTGTTATTTGGTTTATGCACTTTAATTTTTTTTATTGTTAACCAGTTCATAAGCAATAAGTTCAAAATTAGTTTTACCGATAGAACACTGACTCACTCCCCCCCCCCCCTCTCAATGTTCTTGGATTCCAACAATTGGTATCAGAGCCCAGTTCCTTGGAACAAGTTTAACCACTTGAGGAAGATTTGAAACTTGGAATCAATGGAAACTGGTATGTAGCAACAACTTCAACTTGCTCTTGAGGATCTTGATAATGAGAAGATGGAGAACAGTAAACTAAAGAATGAACTAATGCAAGCCAGAGAACACATCATCTCATTACAGGGAAAACTTTTAGTTGTTAAAGCTAAGAGGAAGGAACTCAGTGATCAATTGCAAAATCAAAATAGTGATGAGGAAGATGTTATGAAGGATCAATGTCAGAAACTCACTCAGGAGAACACTATCTTGAAGAATGAGATGCAATCCTTAACCATGAGAATGTGCAAGGAGATTGAAGACAGAAAGAAGAATGAAGAAAACCTAGCTCAAGCATTGAAGGATAGATCTGATGAATGCAACAGATTGACACATGAGAATGACATGTTGAGACTTGATTTGATCTAGTCCCAGAATAATGAATAGGAACTTGAGAGACAGATCATAATCATGAGAGATGACTTAGTCACTATAAATGAGTACAAGGACAAATTCAAAGCTAGCTCTTCCAAACTTGATGAATTACTGAAGAGTCAAAGAGATGCTAATGACAAGAGAGGTCTTGATTATGAAGAAGGAGAAAGCTTTGGTACTGCACAACAAGATCAATCATCCGGTCAAAAGAAGAATCATGCCAACAATCAGAACTAGAAATCACCGGTAAGACAACCTAATGCTCACAAATATCAATGGTACATGCTTTGTTTGCAATAAATATGGTCATATAGCAAGTCAGTGCAGAAATAGGAATAATCAGAACAATGCATCAGTCATTGGTCTTGGAAATGTAAGATGTCATGCATGTGGTAGATTTGGACATATGGCTAACCAATGTAAATCAAAGGAAAATAAAGGAAATCAAGGGTTTAATAAAGCAATTCAGAAGAACAGTATTGTTTGTTATGCATGCAACAAGATCAGACATATTGCTAAATATTGCTAGAGTAAGAACCCACCGGTAACTAATGGAAAAGTAGATGAGAAGGGAAAGGCAAAGGTAGAAGATATAAAAAAACAACATGAGAAAAGATGGGTAAGGAGATCAGACACACAATCGACAAGAACAATCGGTGGAGCCATCAGGTCCTGCACTAGAAGCAGGAACAATCGGTGTAATGCCCCGCTAGGAAACCCCGAAGGGATTAAGCTAAAACACAAGAATAGAGTGCAAATATATATATTTTAAAATTAAACACAACATAATGATACAATGAGTTATCATAAGTTTAGATTACACAACAGAAGACTTAAACAACACCTAAAGAGTTTCCCAACATGATTACTTGATTCAACACTTACTCAACTCATGCTAATTAATCCAATTAAGTTGATAAACTTAATGACATGATAATACTAACAAAGGATAAATTCGTTCGGTAGGTTAAAAATATAGATAACATGATTAAGTTCATCAATTACAATTTAACCATACATTTTGTTCAAACTTGCAATAAAACATATGTCATGCATCTAATTTCCTTATATACTTTAATTGCATTAAAAACTAATGAATACTTTCCATTATACCAACCTACATGCTTCATGATCCCAATTACTGCATTTAATAAGATGACTACATACATGCATTTAAGATTAACATCATCTAATCCACATTATACATTTTAACCATAATGTCATCCATACATGCTAAATAAAGAGGGAATAGAAGAATACAAACACCGCATAACACTGAAATGATATCGGAGTTCACCCCTAGTGGGCTACATCTTTGGGTCTTCTCAACTACAAGACCCCTCTGATAAATAATAGGGTCAAGAATACATAAGGTTCACATCATTTACATCTTGCCATTAAGGCGTACATAAACCAATAATGCATACAACCATATCGGTCCAATAGATACATGAATGATCCCTAAATAGGAAAAGGATCCAACTGAACATGATAAGAAGCAATTACAAAAGATCAATTGGAGCACCCATGAGATTAGGTCTTCGCAACCCATCATAAGCAACCCATGGTCTAACATGAATAACAGGTTCTCACAAGGGCATAAATTACAAGATACGAGTCCACAACAATGCTCCTATCAAAGACAATACAAACAACACACTAGCGAACATAAGGGACAAGTGTCATCACATCACTTGGTATGGTTACCATGGTAGGCCTCCATAGGTTCCGACCCCATCTACTGGGTTACCCTGTCAACATTTCCCGAACCTCCAGACCATCCAAGTATCATGTGGACCCAACACATCCTTTCGTGAAGACAAGGTTGTTGGTTTGCCATTTCAAGTCTTCTCACTGCATGTCGAGTTTGTACTAGCACTCATCCCATGCGTGAGGCACAATTATCTTACTTAGTGTTTTCATTAACTAAACTCTCTAATATACGATTAGGTTATCACTTATTTAGACACACTTTCGATGGGTTACCCTACAACCACTTTGGCGCGACCCCCACTCGAAAGCCACTTTCTCATATAACACTAGACCATAATCATACGAACTCCTAAACCAAGGAATACACCAAGACAAGCATACGAAGTTCAATACGGTAGGAATACCCACATGGTTAAACAAGTCTTTATACAAGGTGCACTAACTGACGGTACTCTGACTAGAGACATGACTAGCTATAGTCAACCACATACCAACATTTCAACACTCACATAAAGGACATGACCGAATACAAAACCTTCACATGAAAACAGTAAATACTCGAGATCAAGGACATAAGCAAGTACCCAAATCAACATACGACAATATCCAACACGCACAATCAAGGACTTGCCATTTCTTAATCAAATGTGAATACAAGAAATTAAACATGCATAGGCATAAATCGGAAATGACAATCTTCCCCCATATTGTTTAAACACTACAATCGATCCAGTTTTCTAATAGTTCTAATTTCCATATACAGTTTTAGACAAAATCACCATTACATAACAATTTCAATACCAAAATAGCAATCATATGATCGTGCCTATAATCCAATATATATATATATATATATTTTCTCATCTAATATCCATATTTCATTAGGAGAAAATGTCATCAATTCTCTAACTCTATCCATCTATCTTCAAAATTCTCCAATTAACATATCATTAAAACTCAGAAATTTCCAACTAATATATTATTTTAATTTCCAAGAATTAACCAATAATATACTTTTTTTTTTTCTAGTATTCAAATACTATACTATTTCCTTTCTTAAGATTTTCCAAATAATATAAATATATCATTTCATTTCTTTGAAATTTGCTAAATAACATAAATTAATTCACTTTGCAAAATTCATCAAAAACATATGTTATTTTATTTTTTTACAAGCTCTATTGAAAATATACAAATTTAATATCAATTTAAAAATATTTTAAATTAAAATTAAAGAGTATATATTAAAATATCTTTCTTTATTTTTTTTTTCAATGTTCACGCTGCTGATGTGGACAAATTGGTTCACGGCAAAAAGATTTAGCGGGGGAGGGAGCTGCTACCATATGGTAGTAGTCCGCTACCATTGGTAGCACTACTACCATCCCACGTGGGGGTAATTATATTTATTTATTTATTTATTTTTATTAAAAACTTTTAAAATAGAATACCCCCAAATAATGCACAGTCATAGACTGAGCCCCAAAAAAACAATTTTCAGAACTTCATGGTTTTCAAAATATTTACATTTTCAGAATAACCAAACCTAGAAAAGGTAAAATTTTCCAACCAAACACCATATTTGGCAAATAAGATTGATTTACACACATTTATCCAATCCATTC
Source organism: Cryptomeria japonica (assembly GCF_030272615.1). Classification (NCBI taxonomy): domain Eukaryota; kingdom Viridiplantae; phylum Streptophyta; class Pinopsida; order Cupressales; family Cupressaceae; genus Cryptomeria; species Cryptomeria japonica. The sequence goes on along the minus strand of NC_081413.1, from coordinate 299,185,919 downwards.
AACCAATCTTGCCCAAAACAAACTAATTTCTAAATTAAAACTTGAATCTGAAAACATTCAATGGAGCTTAAACAAAAATTTATTGAAAACAACCAAACCCTATTTTTTATTTTAAAAAATCAGTTTGAGCAACCAAAATTTGATCTGGAGGCTAGGAAAGAAGCAAGGAGGGTTTGAGTTTGTGATTTAACTACCAATTAATTAATCCAATTAAGTTGATTAACTTAATGACATGATAATACTAACAAAGGATAAATTTGTTCGGTAGGTTAAAAATATAGATAACATGATTAAGTTCATCCATTACAATTTAACCATACATTTTGTTCAAACTTACAATAAAACATATGTCATGCATCTAATTTCCTTATATACTTTAATTGCATTAAAAACTAATGAATACTTTCCATTATACCAACCTACATGCTTCATGATCCCAATTACTGCATTTAATAAGATGACTACATACATGCATTTAAGATTAACATCATCTAATCCATATTATACATTTTAACCATAATGTCATCCATACATGCTAAATAAAGAGGGAATAGAAGAACACAAACACCACATAACATCGAAACGATATCGGAGTTCACCCCTAGTGGGCTACATTGTTGGGTCTGCTCAATTGCAAGACCCCTCTGATAAATAATAGGGTCAAGAATACATAGGGTTCACATCATTTACATCTTGCCATTAAGGCATACATAAACCAATAATGCATACGACCATATCGGTCTAATAGATACCTGAATGATCCCTGAATAGGAAAAGGATCCAACTGAACATGATAAGAAGCAATTACAAAAGATCAACTGGAGCACCCACGAGATTAGGTCTTCGCAACCCATCATAAGCAACCCATGGTCTAACATGAATAACAGGTTCTCACAAGGGCATAAACAACAAGATACGAGTCCACAATAATGCTCCTATCAAAGACAACACAAACAACACACTAGCGAACATAAGGGACAAGTGTCATCACATAACTTGGTATGGTTACCATGGTAGGCCTCCATAGGTTCCGACCTCATCTATTAGGTTACCCTGTCAACATTTCCCGAACCTCCAGACCATCCAAGTATCATGTGGACCCAACACATCCTTTCGTGAAGACAAGGTTGTTGGTTTGCCATTTCAAGTCTTCTCACTGCATGTCAAGTTTGTACTAGCACTCATCCCATGCGTGAGGCACAATTATCTTACTTAGTGTTTTCATTAACTAAACTCTCTAATATACGATTAGGTTATCACTTATTTAGACACACTTTCGATGGGTTACCCTGCAACCACTTTGGACGTGACCCCCACTCGAAAGCCACTTTCTCATATAACACTAGACCATAATCATATGAACTCCTAAACCAAGGAATACACTAGGACAAGCATACGAAGTTCAATACGGTAGGAATACCCACATGGTTAAACAAGTCTTCATGCAAGGTGCACTGACTGACGGTACTCTGACTAGAGACATGACCAACTATGGTCAACCACATACCAACATTTCAACACTCGCATAAAGGACATGACCGAATACAAAACCATCACATGAAAACAGTAAATACTCGAGATCAAGGACATAAGCAAGTACCCAAATCAACATACGACAATATCCAACATTCACAATCAAGGACTTGCCATTTCTTAATCAAATGCAAATACAAGAAATTAAACATGCATAGGCATAAATCAGAAATGAAAATCTTCCTCCATATTGTTTAAACACAACAATCGACCCAATTTTCTAATAGTTCTAATTTCCATATACAGTTTTAGACAAAATCACCATTACATAACAATTTCAATACCAAAATAGCAATCATATGATCGTGCCTATAATCCAATACATAAAAAAAAAATTAAATTAAATATATTCTCTCATCTAATATCCATATTTCGTTAGGAGAAAATGTCATCAATTCTCTAACTCTATCCATCTATCTTCAAAATTCTCCAATTAACATATCATTAAAACCCAGAAATTTCCAACTAATATATTGTTTTAATTTCCAAGAATTAACCAATAATATACTATTTTTTTTTCTAATATTCAAATACTATACTATTTCCTTTCTTAAGATTTTCCAAATAATATAAATATATCATTTCATTTCTCTAAAATTTACTAAATAACATAAATTAATTCACTTTGCAAAATTCATCAAAAACATATGTTATTTTATTTTTTTACAAGCTATATTTAAAATATACAAATTTAATATCAATTTAAAAATATTTTAAATTAAAATTAAAAAGTATATATTAAAATATCTTTCTTTATTTTTTTTTCGATGTTCACGCTGTTGACGTGGACAAATTGGTTCACAACAAAAAGATTTAGTGGGGGAGGGAGCTGCTACCATACAGTAGTAGTCCGCTACCCTTGGTAGCGTGCGCTACTACCATACGGTAGCAATCCGCTACCATTGGTAGCACTACTACCATCCCACGTGAGGGTAATTATATTTATTTATTTTTATTAAAAAAATTTAAAATAGAATACCCCCAAATAATGCACAGTCACAGACTGAGCCCCAAAAAACAATTTTCAGAACTTCATGGTTTTCAAAATATTTACATTTTCAGAATAGCCAGACCCAGAAAAGGTAAATTTTTCCAACCAAACACCATATTTGGCAAATAAGATTGATTTACACACATTTATCCAATCCATTCAACCAATCTTGCCGAAAACAAACTAATTTCTTAAATTAAAACTTGAATCTGAAAACATTCAATGGAGTTTAAACAAAAATTTATTGAAAACAATCAAACCCAATTTTTTATTTTAAAAAATTAGTTTGAGCAACCCAAATTCGATCTGGAGGTTGGGAAAGAAGCAAGGAGGGTTTGAGTTTGTGATTTAACTACCACTCTTCCATTTTCCACAAAACATAAGAGACTATCAACATACAAAACTGGATTTCTTCAAAAACCAAACAATCTCTATTAAACAAAGAAACCAAAGAGATAAACAAGAATGCTACCTTACTGAGCAATCCTGGAAAGATTTGATGAAGAGCCCAACCTGCAAGCTCAAGAAAACCCTTCTCCTCCAAATGCCCAAAATTTTCATTCCCAAAAATAATCTCCCCAAAAATATTTTCCAAACCTAGGTTAAATGGAAATGTTTTGACCAAAAATTCATATTTTTGAATTTAAAATACTTTTTCCCAAATAAAATGAAAAATTATTTTTCCCAACAATTCAAATATGCAAAGACTTGCTTTTCTTCTAAAAATTATTTTTCTTAATTTAATTAAAACTGACATTTTTATTTCAAAATGCCAAAGAGGGTAAATTATTTCTATTTTCGAATACAATTTAACATTTCCTTTCAAAATGCACAAACTTAATTAATTCATCATTTTAAATAACCATTTAATCGAATTTACTACAAACAGGAATCGAGCAATTCTAATTAATGATTAATCACACAAAAAGGGGTCCTATTTAATTTAGTCCCTTAATTTACTAATGCGTAAAAGAACACATTTAATTAAATTAAATACTAAGGATTAAATACTCAATTTTACCACATGCAAAACATGCAACCCAAGAAAGCCAACTAGATACACGACCTGCATACCCAACCCAAGGGGAAACTGACAGACGACAGACGATGCTCACTTGAGCATGACTAGGGTAAAATGAGGGTCTTATGACAACCTAATCCAATTCCTTAGGACCAATGAGGTACACTCAAACCTGCAAATCCAGGTGGAGACGAACCTCATACCTATGCGGTACTGTACCTACAATCTCCTGCAACCATGAACCACACATGCATACATATATATTTAATGAAAGTGTTATCTCGAGATTAATAACACAAATTGGAAGAACAAATAAACTTACATAAGAATCGATGCGAAAATACATTTACAGGTGTGATGCTAAAAATGTGGTATATAAGAAGGCATACACATATAATGAGACAATAAAACATAAATGAAAAGCTTAATTGAAAACTAGATTAAAAATGCAAACCATAAGCCTTCCTTGAAATGTCCCATTTTCCTCTATTCTTGAGGACCTTGAAGGTGTTGAATTGATTGGCTCTCAGCGGAGCAATGACCTCTAAAGTGGCAACTCAAGAGTTTAATAGCTACTTGATCATGATTGATTATGCAAATGATATAAAATGCAATGCTATGATTAATCCAAAATGCTAATTACTAGGTGATTGAAATGAAAATGCCTATAGTAATGATGCTAACAATATGAATGCAAGGGATCCTTATTGCTCCAAAATGGGGGATATTTATAGGAATTCCAAGGCCAAAGCTGAGGTGGCAGGAATCGATGGTCCAGATCTGATATGAAGATATCAAGGGCCAAGATTGAGGAAGTTGAAGAAGAGGTTGGAAGAAGAGACACTTGTCATCTCTATGGTGACAAGTGTCAAGAAGCCTTGCTCATTGGAGGGAAAGTGTCTAAGGGAGGAGACATGTGGCAAAAGTGCCATGTGTCTCAAGGGGAAAATATCCACACCATGGGAGGTTAAAATGTGCAAGATAGGATAGGCTTAGTTAAACCTAGGGTTAGGTGGAATGGGTAAGGTTAGGGGATGGTTAAGTTAGGTGGTTAGAAGTTAGGAGCCATGTGCTCATTTGAATTTAAAAATTCAAATAATTGAAAAATGATAATTAATCTCAACAAACTTGAGTTTGTTAATCTTAATTAGGGATTAGAAGAATTGATTAATATGGGGAGACATTAATTATTTTAGAATTAATTAATCAAAGGGGGATATGAAATGAACTATATAAATAAATCATGTAGATTTATTTAGTAGTAGATGAATAGAGAAATTAATCAAATTGTTTGTGAATTCAATTAATTGGGAAGGGGAATTAATCAAATCACTGTGTATTTAATTAACCATCTTCAAACCATTTTTAGGTGTATACATTTTGCCCCTCTTTGAAGCGATGTGTGATGACACGTTGGTTCAAAGAAAACTCGATTGATGATGTTTTTGATATTGATTTTGATAAGATGCAGATTTGATCTTGATTTGACATGGATTTGGTTTCGATATGATACTGATTTGATTTGAGATGATACATCTTGATATGATGCAGATTTGATGCAGTTTCGATTTTTTAAGATGATAAATCTCGATATGATGCCCCAGACGCTGACTGATAGATATTGATGCGAGGATGCCCCCTTGGGAGATGAATCAGATAATTTTTGAATGTTTTTGAATTTTTCACGATTTTTTTAAAAATTTTGAAATTTTTCGATTTTTAATGATTTTATGATTTTTAGAGATTTTCAGAGTCAATCTGATTCATTTCCCGATAAGAAATTTGAAAACACTACTCTACCAAGTTGATTAGTTGATTAGATGATTAAAAATCAGTGGAATAAAAATCCCACTTAAATGCCCCGTTGTGAGTTTAAAAAGGTGAATTCCTTTTACCACTCTTCATTTGTGCACTTCAGTTGTTTGAGAAAATTTGCTCTAGAGGAAGAAATGGTTATCCCGTACCACCAGCATAGGTTCGAGCGAGTTCGACGACACGAGCGTCCTCCGGCATACAGTCCACTGGTACGTAGTTTGAGAAAACCTAGCTTTGTGAATTTTTAGTTGATTTTTGAAAAAATTTAGCTAGTTATATAAAAAATCATTTTTTAGCTTTTTCACCAGATGGGTCTGTAAAAAAATTACATTTTTGAGATGGGTTTTTTGATTTACAAAATGGGTTCGTAGGATTTTTCAAAAAAATTCATCGTATCCCCCCCAAAAAATTTATTTTACTTATGCATTCATCGTGTTTTTGAAAAAAAATTCCATTTTTCAAAAAAAATATTTTTTGGAGAGTGGAGGTGCCCACCGTGGGCGGCACCACCGTAGGTGCCGACAGTGTCGCGGGCAGGGCGGTGGGAGACCCAACCCAAAAAAAAAAATTTATTTTTTTTTCGAAGTTTTTGATTTTTCGAGTTTTTGACGATTTTTGGAATTTATTTGGTGATTTTTTTTTTCCATTTGCTGATTTGTTCGAGATTTTGCGATTTGTTGATGATTTCATTTGATTTTTGTGATTTTTTGATTATTTGATGATTTTTTCGATTATTGAGAATTTTTGCATTTTTTCGATTTGGGTGATTTTGAGAAAATGATTTGATTTGTCGATTTTTTGCCATTTATTGAAATTTGGATAATTGATGAATTGATTTGATAAAGAGGTTGGATTTGCTATCAATTTGATTTGATTTTTGATTTCGATAGGGTAAGATTTGATTAGCTATCTAATTGATAAAATTAGACGCTCCTGATTGATAAATTTGATGACCAATTCTGATTATCTTGATGTCTGCACAAGATGAGATAGGATTGATAATGACCTCATGATAGATGAGCGTCATTGAGAGGGACCCAACGAGATTTGATAAAAATCTCAATTGAGCAAGATAGATCGATAGATAAATTGATTTGATAGATAGATAAATCAAGAAATTGATATGATGAAATGATTTGATTGCAGGAGCACTTTAGTGTTCTCCAGTCTCGAGAGCGCTTCCCGAAGACATGGATGTTGATACCCCGCCTCAGCTAGGTGGAGTGAGACCACATTGGCAGGTGTGGTTTATCTTCCCTTCTTGACATGCCCTGACCCTTGATAAATCGGGGATTATTGATAGCCTTAGCAGAGTGTTGGCATAGTGAGCACAACACTTTTCATTTGCCGACGGGCGAGATGACGGTGACACCCGGGGATGTATACCAGATACTGCGCATCCCTATGATGGGCGAGCTAGTGTATTATGATCTCAGTGAGCGAGGTGGGACAGATGCACTTTGTCGAGTGTTCGAGGATGATGAGATAGGTGGATATGACATTGTGTGGAAGGAGATGCTAGTGCTAGGTTATGCCACATTACCCACTGTTCTCGCCGGATTCATTGGAGGTTTCCTTTGTCCTGATCATAGGTCAAAGGGATTATCTATTGGATGGGGTTGTCTTCTTGAGAAGATGGTGACACAAGGGACCCAATTTGCATGGGGGTCATGCATACTGGCGCACTTGTATCATGACCTGCACTGAGTTGTGTACCAGAGATCAGCTGCATTATCAGCATGGGTGACCATGCTTCAAATATGGGCCTGGGAGCACCTTCCTATCACACAACCATTGACTGACAAAGATAGACTTGTAGGTAGGCCTTATGCTGACGGGTATCCAGGTATCATTATCCAACGAAAGCTGGGCAAATTGGAGTACTGACGACGGACCTTGGATGATCTGGATACTGTGATATGGAGACCATACAAGGATTGTGAGATTTGGTCTAAGGATGCAATGGAGATGTCGTATGTATTCATGATGTGATATCTGATTGGATCAACACCCTATGTCATCGAGTGATTCCTTTGTACGAGGGTGTTGAGACAATATGACAGGATACAGGGGATACTATAGGGTACAACTCACTATGCTCGCAAGAGACTGGATGTGGCTAGGGGGTCCTCTACTTTATATGACCAGGCATGTGTAAAGTATCAATCATTGGGGCCACTGGATTGGGATTATCTTCCAGGTGTGATGGATAGCGGGATGACAAATGAGTACGTCGTGCACTATATTGTACACAAGTTTCTGAGGCTGACATGTCTAGATGACCCAGAGCCAGTTTTAGATGAGGATGATGAGAGGCTACGACGCAGAGCTCCCACATGATGGAGGGATGATGGGGGAGGAGGAGGTGGAGGCGGAGATGATGGTGGAGATGGAGATTGATATGGAGGAGATGTAAGAGATCATGGTGTTGGAGATGACGATGGAGGAGATGATGATGGGGCGGATGGGGGAGATGATGATGGGGGAGATGGTCGAGCAGTGGCAGTGGTAGTGACAGGCATACCAGGAGCTAGTAGTTCTAGATATGCCAGAGATGTATATACAGATTGGATGGCCCGGGTGGTTAGACGGAGGAGATCAGGTTCAGGGGATCAGGGGCATCAGGTCCCAGAGTAGGAGATTCCCCAGGTTGAGTAGGTACCTATGACAGTATCACAGGTTGAGCAGCCATAGGCAGAGGCACCTCAACATATCTTCATTAGGATGTCATCTCATCAACAATAGGCTCAGATTACAGAGTTACAGGCTTAGGTTCAACAACTAGAGAGTCGATTAGCAGAGAGGGACTTTCATATGGCCCAACTAGAGGTTCAGATGTCTTCTCTCATAGTCGAGAGAGATGCAGCTAGGGATAGGTGTTGGCAGGTCGAGACACAGGTACAGTTGTCAGGAGAGTCTATTTCAGGGAAGACTGCTCTGAAGATGTTGTGCCAGGGGATCCGAGAGGCTGAGTATTACAGGACCTTATACTTTACTATTGTTCCTTCTAATCGGAGGGTTCTAGGATTTTCACAATTGAGCAAGAGATCGAGATAGAGCTAGACTGAGAGTCAAGGAGTGATGGGGCCACTTCAGAGAGATCCCCCCGGTGGGGACCCAGGTATAGGGGTACCAGCTTTGTTACTATACCTGCCACATCAGGACAGAGTTCCGCTCTACGTCCTAGTGGTCACACTGATATGGGACATTGATCCATTCATGTACATACATTTTTGTGATGAGATATTGATGATTCCCGCGATGTATATTTGTGATATATCTCATATATTTTGTGATATCATTGTACCTTGGACATTGATTTTGTTTTGATGATATGATATGTAGTCGATCCTATTTGCTCTACATGACCTATGAGATGACGGATGCATTCTATTTGATATATGATTATGTTGTGCAGTTACTTTCATGATGTATGCTTTATTTTCTACATGCTTATGGATTCTATATGATGGATATATGATGATGCAGTATTTACATGATGGTATGCAAATGCAAATATGTATGGTGTTGCTTATAAGCACTATGTGATGTATGCGCAATGCAATGCTTTCTATGTTTATGATTTTTTTTTAATTTTCTCATGCGTGTTAATATGAGATGGATGCAATGCAATGCAATGATGCTACTTTATATGATTTGAGATTAGATAAATGCTATGCAATGATCTAACTAAATGAATGAATGATTGGATGCTTTATATGAATGATGCCTTAGTATGCAATGGTTACATGAGATGAACTAACTTATCATTCAAGATAAATGAATTGATTATTTTTGTTATTGTCCAATGTACTCAATCACGTAATAAGAGAGATAACACCATGTTTGTCTTTGGCCTTGGAAAATATGAGCGTTGTGATCCCATGCAAAATGAAATGCAAATCTACTTTAAAAATGCAAATGCAAAATGAAATGCAATGTGGCGATCGGACCGGTCATGGAGTCATTGCTTTGTTTCATCATTGAGCCTTTAAAATGTGGGAAGTGAGTGCAAACATCAATGGTATAATTGAACCATGATGACCTGAGCACTACTTTCCTGGGTTTTGATATTGCAAGTTAGCACAAGCATTGAGGTATAATTGAACCAAGATGATCTGAAAGTTGCTTGTGCAAAACAGGCAGTATTAACCATTCCTATATGCAAGTCCAAAATGCCTTCCATGATACTCTGATGATCATGTCCTGAGACAACTTTGCACATATTAGCGATTAATTTACAGACAGCAGACAAGAAAAATATCATGTTCCTTCCTTGTTCCTCTATTCAAAGACATCCTAGAGTTACTCAGAAATCATGATAGCGAAAATCAAAATAACATAGTTGAACCATTATTGTCAAAGTGTTAAAATCATGAGTCAAGATATATCATCCATTGATATGTGTTTTGTCATGTTTATATTTATATGTGATAGTTAATGGTTGACAATGTGATCTTATGTTCAACGTTCGATGTGTCTCAGTTTTTTCGCTTGACAAGTGTTTTCTAACTGTTGTTCTACCTGTTTGATTAAGGTCAAAATGATCAAAACTTTTGCCCCCAGTCTAGAAACAAACCTTATTATGATATATACAATGATCCAAACCATGGTGAGAAATCACCTGGGATGCCTGCGTATGTACAAAGGCTTTATGATGGATATGAACAACATTGATAGAAAAGAATGCAAGTAGAAGGATGCATGAACCAATAGATGGAAGAGCTAGCTGACAGATAGCGTCTGTTTGCCAGGTTTTCACCATCTATTTTGATTGCACTTTTTCTCATATTTGATTTTTTTTTGTTTGTATTTTTCATTGTTTTTCACTGTTTTTGTATTTTCTACTTTTTCACTGTTTTTGGATTTTTCTGCTTTTTCACTGTTTTGGGATTTTTTCCTTTTTCACTGTTTTTGCATTTTTATGCTTTTTCATTGTTTTTGGATTTTTCTGTTTTTTCATTGTTTTTGGATTTTTCTACTTTTTCATCGTTTTTTGATTTTTCTTCTTTTTTAGGCATAAAATTTCTTTAGATGCATGCTATTGATGGGTTCGTCGAGCTGATCCCCATCCTGTGTTGATAGCCGATACACTCCTGACCCAAATACTACTCTGACCACAAACAAACCTTACCAGTTTGGTTCAAACTTTCCTTTCTTTTCTCGATCTGACTGATTTCATGGATTTTCCTTTAGTACTAGTTCCCCAACTTGAAAGACTCGTGGTTTGACCCTGTGATTATAACTTCAGCACATTCTTTGCTGATATACCTTTAAATGATCAAAGACATTTTGTCTTCGTTCATGGATCAACTCTAACTCCTGCAATCTAGATACTCGTTGTTCTTCATCTGGGATAAGACCTTTTAATGATACTCATAGAGAAGGTATCTCTACTTCGATTGGCAGTATTGCTTCTAATCCATAAACAAGAGAGAAAGGTGTGGCACTTGTTGGTGTGTGGATACTAGTACGGTAGGCCCATAGAGTAGGGTTCAATTGAATATGCCAATCTCTGCCAACATCATTCACTGTCTTTTTGAGGATTTTCAAAATAGTTTTGTTTGATGCTTCTGCTTGCCCATTCCCTTGTGGATAATAGGGTGTGTAAAATCTGTGTTGGATCTTGAATTTCTCACATAGCTCTTGTACATCCTGATTATTGAACGGTCACCCATTATCAGTGATAATGGTCATGGGTATTCCATTGCGATAGATGATGTAGTTCAAGATAAATGCAGCAATTTGTTTTCCTGTGATATTTGTGAGAGGTACTACCTCAATCCATTTCGTGAAATATTTTGTAGCTACAAGGATGAATTTGTGACCATTGGATGAAGAAGGATTTATCTTTCCCACTAGATCAAGACCTCATTGGCAGAAAGGCCAAGATGTTGCCAAAGCATGAAGCTCTTGTGCTGGTGCATGAATCAAATTCCCATGGATCTGACATTGTTTGCATGTTCTAGCTATCTGAAAAGAATCTCGTTCCATAGTTGGCCAATAATAGCCCAAGCGTATGAGTTTTTTCAAAAGGGTAAGCCCACTTGAATGAGTGCCACAAATGCAGTTATGGACTTCATTTAAGGTCTTCTCAGATTCTTCTTGTTCGAGACATCTTAAAATAGTACCATCTATACCTCATTTAAATAGGGTATCCATGACAAGAATATAATGGGAGGATTGGTGAATAAAGTCTCTTTTGGTTCTTTGATAAATCAGGAGGTAGGGTGTTATCTTTCAGGGATGTGTAAGTTTGGCCATAGCGGGAGGAATCATGCCCAACAAGGTGACAGATAGTTTGCGAATCATAATAATTATGAGCAGGGTAAAACAACTCTTCCACCAGGAATTCATAACGCTCTTGATTTTCCTGTGTCTGAAGTAGAGAAGCAAGTGTTGCCATGGCATCTGCTACTTTGTTGTCATTCCTTAGAATTTGCTCAAAAGTTATTTCGACAAAATAATTCTTGAAATCATCTACCATCTTTTTGTAAGGCATTAATTTGTCATCCTTTATTTGGTAATCGTCATTAATTTGATTGATGATGAGGTGAGAGTCTCCAAAGACTTGGAGTTGTCTAATGTTCCATTCTATAGCCATTTTGATACCTGTAACCAAAGCTTAATATTCTGTTGTGTTGTTGGTGCATGGGAAGCTTAATTTGTATGTTTTCAGAATTGTATGACCTTGTGGTGTGATGAATAGAATACCTTCTCTTGATCCATGATGTGTATATGAACCATCAAAGTATAATTGCCATGTTTTTGTGGTGACTATTAGGATATCAGCATCAGGAAACTCAATGTGTAAAGGACGATTATCTTGAAGTGGTGCCTTAGCTAGTTGGTCTGCAATGACTTGTCTCTTGATAGCTTTTCTATCCACATACTCAATATCAAACTCACTCAGGATCATGATCCATTTTGCTAATCGTCCTATCAATGTTGCCTTGCTGAGCAAATACTTCAATGGATCGATTTTAGCTGTCAACTTGATGGAGTGAGATAGTAGATAGTGTCTTAATTTTTGAGAAGCAAAAACCACCACCACACATGCTTTTTCTGTTGGGGACTAGTTGAGCTCGTATCCCACTAGTGTTTTGCTGATGTAGTAGATGGCCTACTCTTTTCCTTCATTATCCTGTTGTGAGAGCATGAATCCTAATGATACTTCAGTGGTTGATACATAGAGTAACAACAAATTTCCTAGAATTGGTGACATTAGGACGGGTGGTTGCATGAGATATGCCTTGATCTTGTTGAATGCGTCCTCACATTGATGGTCCCACTTGAAATGAACATTTTTATGCAATAGATGAGTAAATGGTTGACATTTATCTGCTAGTTGAGCAACAAATCTTCTGATTGACTAGAGTCTTCCTTGGAGTGATCTGAGTTGACTTATATTCTTGGGAGATGCCATTTCCATGATTTCTTTGACCTTAGTTGGATCTACTTTGATACCTCTAGCTGAAACAATGTATCCTAATAACTTTCCTGAAGTGACACCAAAGGCACATTTCTTAGGATTTAATCATAGCTTGTACTATTCTAACCGGTCAAAGATCTTTTCCAGTATCTCTATATGTTCTTCTTTGTTGTATGATTTGGCCAAGATGTCATCAACATAGTCTTCCATGAATGTATGCATCATGTCATGGAATATCATTGTCATAGCTCTCTGATATGTGGCACCTACGTTCTTTAGTCCAAAAGGCATGACGTTCCAGCAGAAAGTACCCCACAGACATGTGAAGGCTGTCTTTTCTTGATCTTCAAGTGCTATTTTAATCTGATTGTATCTGGAGAAACCATCCATTAGAGAAAACATGGAGTGTCTAGTTGTTAAATCTACAATGATGTCAATGTCAGGCAAAGGAAAGTCATCCTTTGGACATGCATTATTAAGTCTTTGAAGTTTGTGCATACTCTGATACTTTTGTTTGGTTTTGAAACAAGAATGATGTTTGATACCCATTAAGGATATGCTACAGGTCTGATGAATCCTACATCCAGTAATTTCTTTAGTTCTGCTTTGACCAGGAGAGAGATATGTGGATGCATCTTCCTTAATTTCCGTTTGACTGGTTTAGCTTCTGGACTAACATTTAAGTGGTGCATAATAAGCTCTGGATCCAATCCTGGCATGTCTGCATATGACTAGGTGAAATTGATTTGTCATCGTTTGAAGAATTCTATAGATTGTTGCATTTCTTCTTCTGACAGAGAAGTTGTTGGATGTAGGATCTTTGGTTGTTCTATTGTCCCAATGTTAACTACCTCTTTTGTTTCGATCAAGATTGATGACCTTTCTTGAAAGTACTCAGGTAAAGTGTCCAATCTCCCATCTTTCGGCACCTCGAGGAGGTTTTCACTGTTAGATGCGTCCTTTCTTTTTACTCTTTCTTGATCTAATGTTGCCAAGAAATATTTTTCAACATTAGACCTGATATTTTTTTCTTTATTTTCCTTTTTGTGACGGGGAGATTTGGCACCCACTTGACTAGAAGATGCGTTGCTGAAATTCCTGGTGAAAGTTATTGCGGGTTCGATTGCATTAAGATATACAGATATGGTATGGTCATTCGGAAAGGTATCAATGGCAGTATGCTCTTCATTTTCCCAATCAATAAGTTCAGGATGGATTAGAGGCAAGGGATCCTTCGGTTGAGATGTTTTGAGGGTATCAAGGGTCATGATAGATATGTCAAAGTTTTCGATATTTATATCAATGTCTAGAATGGTACCCTCATCAGAATGACCTCGCATAAGGAGTTCCTAATCATCCTCAATTTAGTCCAAGTCAGTTGAATGTGATTCTATTTCAAGTGGGCTAGTTCCTAACATTTTCTTTGCATACGTGTGAACTACATCAACTCCTACATCTCCTTCAAAGCAATTTTCTTCAGCTAATTATTCAGAATGATAGGAATCCCATTCCCGTTCAATAGAATCTGTCTCACTTGCAGCTTGCAATCTACAAATTTGTTCATTTAGCTTTTGATGTGTTTATTCTATTTTTCTTCCTATATCTTTTCTTCTTTCATATTCAACTTCTTCTGGATTGAGATTGAGTTCTGTCAACTTTGATATGAGCTCTCCTTGACTAGTACTAGGTTCATGCTTGTTTTGATTGAGATTTAAGGCTGATTGGGAGGTATCATTGGTTTGTTTGTCTTGTTGATTAGGAGATTGCTTCTTTTTCCATTTCATGTTTTCTTGTGCTTGTTGCTTTCCAGATGCTTCTTCCCTTTCAATTGCAAGTTGTTCTTGTCTATTTTCATATTCTTGTTGTTGTTGGTTAGATGATGTGTCTTCTGGTAAGGTAACTTGTCCATACCCTAAGCCTGCTTTGTCTATAGCCTGCTGAGTATGAGGTTGGATAGGTTCTGAGATACCTTCTTTTCTTTTTCCTATAGGACCTATTCTAGTGTATCCCATTTTTTGAAGAATGTTAAATCCTTTTCCTCTGTGGGTATTTTGACATTGTTGATGTTTTGTTGGACTTCTTCATCTTTGTATAGCCACTATAGCACATGTTTGTCTTATGTTTCCTCTAATAAGGTTCCAGCACTAACAAATGCTCCATCAAATATTGGAAGATGTTTCACAATTGGTTGTTGTTTAGATTTTGATGGTTTTCCATAGGATTTAGGAGAAAGTGGTAATTGGGATATTGAATATTCTTCGTTCCCTTGATCTCTTAGCTGCATTTGTTTTTCCATACTTGACAAAATTGAGGCAAATGATTTTTCTTTAGTTTGTGTGTTTGAAGATGATGCCTCCCTATTATGAGGAACAATGACTTCTTGAGCTGGTTTGAGATTACTACAATATTGAAATGGATTTGAATCTGTCGAGATCGAGATTTCCTGCCCATTGTAGGGAAATTTTAGGCACTGATGATATGTGGATGGAACAACTTGTATGTCATGTATCCATGGTCTTCCCAAGAGTATGTTGTATGATAAGTCCATGTCAAGAACTTGGCATGTTGTGTCTTTTTGCAAAGGTCCCACTTTAATGGGTAATATCACAATTCCTTTAGAGGAACACTCTTCTTCATTATATACTTTGATGGTGATCTTTTTTTGAGGATCAACAGCATCTTCTGAATAACCTAGAGCACAGACAAGACTCAATGAGCAAATATTTAAGCCAACTCCACCATCTATTAGGACACATTTAATGTGCATCTTGTGAATGAGGACTTCAATATGCAAGGGAGCGTTATGGGGATGTTGCAAGGACATGTCATCTTCGTTGGTAAATGATAAGCAATGAGGGGTTGTGAGGTGTCCCACCATGGTTTGGAATTGATGTATATCAAGATCTTTGGACACTGTTGTATCGAGTAATGCTCTTTCTAGAATTTCTTTGTGTGCAGGTGAAAGCTTTAAAAGTTATAAGATGCATATTTGTGCAGATAATTGATCCACTAGATTGTATTGTTTTGTAGTGGATGACGTGTTCATTGTACAACCTGATAAAACCACTTTGGCTTTTCTTTGTGTGATAACATGAGTGGGTTCTTGATGTTGTTGCTCTTTAACCACGATCACATTTACCACATTGTCATATGCATGAGCATAGTTTACCTTTGCTTTACCTTTGCCATTCTGCCCTGTTGATGATTCACCCCTCTCATAGTTAGGAAGCAGACTTTTGAAAGTTGTGTGAGATTCATTTGTTGTATGTCCATCCATAGTTATCACTCCATTATCAATCAAATCTTGGATGGCATGTTTTAATAAATGACGAGCATCTATTTGGTGTCCTTCGTTTTGATGGAAATCACAATAATGGTTGTCATTCCACCACGCAGGTTTTACCTTTGGTTCAAAGTTTCTTTCTTCTGGTAAAGTAATCAATTTGTTTGCAAGAAGCATTTTTAATGCGGATCCAAGGGGTTCACCAATGTTTGTAAATTGCCTTCGAAAGAAATTTTTGATATTTGCTTTTTGGTGATTATTGTTTTGCCGAGCCACTGCTGAGTGATTGGATAAATTAAAAACTGGTTGTTTTGGTTTCATATTGTTGTTATCCACTATCCCATCATTGACGACATTACGATTTATATTCCAAAACTTTGGCTTATCATTGTTGTTGTTGTTAGTGTTGTTAGGAGGGTGAACTCCTTTGTATATTTTCAACTCACCCTTCTTTATCATGGCTTCCTCCATTCTGATTTCATTATCAATCATCTTTCCAAAACTTTGATGTCCTTTCATTTTTATATGATAACTTATTTGATCATTTAGGTTGTCGATGAATATGTCCATTTTTTCATACTCTGGTATTGTACCAGGATATCGTGAAGCTAATTGTCTCCATCTCTGCAAAAATGTCATGAAAGGTTCTCCACTCTTTTGTTTGGTGTTACATAGGTCTATAATTGTTACTTCATGTTCTATGTTGTAAGAGTATTGTGAAACAAAATTATCCACCAATTATGAGAATGATCTGATTCTGGGTGGAAGTTTGGAGAACCATTCCATAGCTAGTCCAGTTAAGCTTTTTGGAAATAATCTCATCAAGTAGGTATCCTCATGTGCAAACTCCATACTCATTGTGCAAAATTCTCGTATATGATCTTGGGGTTCAGTGCTTCCATCATATTTTTCGTATCTAGGAGTTTCAAAACCTATAGGAAATGGTATCATGTTTAGATTTTTGTCGAACGGATAAGGACAAATTTCTTGAAGTGAGTATCTTCTAACATTTCCTCTCTACATATCTTGAATTTGTGTTTGCAATGTTTTTATTTGTTGTGTGAGAGTTGTGATAGGATTATCAACATGATTTGTTATTGTATAACCATGGTTTTGCATTCTAGGAGGATCTTGATCTCTTCTTGTATCATCTCTACCCCTTCTTTTATCCTCATTGGATTGAACGTTATTTAGAATTTCTATGTCATCCCTTTTGGGAATGTAAGTTTCCTCATTGGTTCTGGTGTTACTAGGAATTGACATGTCATTGATTGTGAGAACAAAAATATCCTCATATTGTTCGTTATTAAGGGGTGGGGGTCACTTCTCTTTTGTGTCAATTTGTTCACATCAAAATCTTGGGTGAGTGTAGCACTAGATTTTGCTAACATTAGGAAATATTTTTCTTTTTCTCCCTCCAATATTTTCTACATAAATTTATCGAATTGAGGATTTTTTTGATGTCTTTGACATGTTCTATTATTTCCTCTTCAACTTGTATTTCATTTTTGTGTTCCATGTTTCTATAATCTTCAGTTATTTCAAATATTTCTATTTCTATTTCTGCAATCTTTTGTCTTTGAACCCTGGTTAGAATGGGCATACACGTGTTTTGAATGTTTTTGCGAGATTTAAATCTTGAGTAATGTGCCACAACTAAGTGATCAATTGTTGAGGAAATGATCTTTTCAAGTATTTGTTTGTTTGCAAGTTTTTCGATCTTAGTTTTGGAGTGCAAATTTTGTGATTTTTGATATGACCAAGTTCAATAAGAACAATATATCCTATGATAAAGAACGAGGTTATTCTGATCAAGCGTTGTAGTTTCATGATAAAGGATGATAGATCCTGATGAGAAACTATGTTTGAACGATTAGTTTATCAAGTAAAATGTGATGTGGCACTTTAAGGTGTTAGATCTTTAAACTTGTTTGAGGTGAATACTTGGGAACCTTAGTGTGTCTATCTCTTGAATCTGTTTTGACAGAAGATAACCTGATTAAATGACCCAAGAAGATGACCTAGTCTCTATGTTTGACTGTCTGAGAAATGGGTTGTTTTTGTTTTCTGATTTCGATGCAGTTTACCAAAAACAATGACAAAGTGACTAGAAACACTGTTATATGGACCAGAAATGTTGCTATACTGACCAGAAATGCTGCTATATGGACCAGAAACACTGACAAATTGATCAAAAATGCTATTCTGCAATGCAGTGACTCTAAAGTTCAAAATAATGATGTGCAAACTTAGCAAATTAAGTGTTTGAACTTAGGAGATTGCAATTTTGACCCAACTTAGTGATTTTCAGATCCAAAGAACTGATATTTAGACCTAACAAGTACAAACTAGGAGATCTAATGTTGCAACATGAGCAATTTGACATTCAACTCACAAGAGTTTGTTGATTAGACCAAGGGAGCTGACTTTATACCAAGAGAGCTACTGTTTAGACTAAGAACTCTGTTGTTTAGACCAGGAACTCTGTTGTTTAGACCAGAAATTCTAATGTGCTCAACGTTGGAGAGTTAATGTTGAAATATGAGAAAGTTAACATTCATACCAAGAGAGCTAATGTTTGGACTGAAAATGCGATTGTTTGGACTGTAGGTGTGACTGTTTGGACCGTAGGTGCGATTGTTTGGACTAACAAAGCTACTGTTTGGACTATATATGCGATTATTTGGACCGTAGGTGCGACTGTTTGGACCAACAGAGCTACTGTTTGGACTGTGAATGCGACCATTTGGACTGTGAATGCGACTATTTGGACTAAAAGAGCTAATTTGTTGTGAAACTTGTGAATTTGACAATTTGAAGTTTGAGTTTTCAATGTTTGTTTTATTTCAATGGATGAGATATTGACTTGACTTACAAACACATAAATCATATTGTATTTTTGTCCCAAAGGACACATAAAGTGTATGTTCAAGAAGCTTTAAAGAAAGCCCAAATTTTCATGGGTTTTGAACAATTGAAAACACATAAATCAGTCTATCCTAAGGAGATTGGCTTCATTATTAGTTCTTAGCCCACAACTTGGTACCCTGTCAGCTTACACAGCCTTGTCACCCCCTAAAGGGTGCCCATGTTTTTGCCTTTACGAGAGCTAGTTGAGTCCCATTATGAGCCTACCAATAAGGTCTCAAAAGGGGAGTTCACATATACGCTCAAGAGGGACATATGGTGAGTATCTTAAGGAGAGATTCTTCCCCCTCCATGCACTAAGAATTTAAAAATGTTCGGAGGTAAACCGGGTAGCTTCTAATTTAATTGGAACTAGTAAGGGATTTGTTCGACACGTCGAGGTATAAACTCAATTAAGAGGTCTCCCATCCTTGAAAACGAAGGTTTGATATACCCGAAAGTACGGAGGAGATCTATTCCCAAGCACTGTCGTTGACTTTATTTTCATCAAATCATGTTTATTTTATAGTGGGTTGGAGTACTTGGCATTAGTCGTTCCCCTCTCACTGACCTTAATGGCTTTGGCCTTATAGGCTCCTCGAGAGGGCAAGCCCGCTAAAGATATGCACTATTGAAAGAAAAAGATGAGTCTGGCTTTCTGATCACCTAAGAAAGGTGAGAGCATACTCGCCTATCATCAAAACACTTAAGACATGTTTGTTCATTTCCATTGTAATTAGTCTATGTGCCTAATTTAACAAAAATAAGTGCAAAATCTTGCGGCTGCAAACAAATTTAGTAGTTTATATTGCATTATTTGATAGGGAAATAGCTTATGACTCCGGTCTTTCACAGTGAAATAAGTACCTGCAAAACCAATAATCTGCAAATTAGGTTCGGGAAAATGACAGTCTAGAAGCAGAAATAAGGAATGCAATATACAATATTTGCAAAATCAATAAAAAACTGAAAACACCATCAAATTGACAAAAAATGCCATCATATGTGCCAAGAACGCTGCCAAACGGACCCAAAACGCTACTTTGCACACCAGAAACACTGTTTTGCATACCAAAAACATTGTTCTGCACACCAAAAATGCTGTCAAACAGACTGAAAATGCTAACAAATGTACCAAAAATGCCACAATACATACCAAAAATGCTAAAGTACAGACAAAAAGCACTAAAGTACATAAAAATATGAAAACAGAGTTGAGAAGTCTCCCAAAAATGCCATTTGAGGTGTTCGAATGCTACAAAAGAGTCTTAGAATGTGATTTGGGAGCCCAAGAGAGCTAATATGCACTCTGAAAGAGCTAATCAACTTGTCAATGAAAATTTCTACAAGCAAACTTGTTAAAGATCAAAGGGGCTAGGCCCCACGGTGGGCACCAATTAATGTGAGCTAAAAATGTGGTATACAAGAAGGCATACACATATAATGAGACAATAAAACATAAATGAAAAGCTTAATTGAAAACTAGATTAAAAATGCAAATCATAAGCCTTCCTTGAAATGTCCCATTTTCCTCTATTCTTGAGGACCTTGAAGGTGTTGAATTGATTGGCTCTCAATGGAGCAATGACCTCCAAAGTGGCAACTCAAGAGTTGAGTAGCTACTTGATCATGATTGATTATGAAAATGATATAAAATGCAATGCTATAATTAATCCAAAATGCTAATTACTAGATGATTGAAATGAAAATGCTTATAGTAATGATGCTAAAAATATGAATGAAAGGGATCCTTATTGCTCCAAAATGGGGGATATTTGTAGGAATTCCAAGGCCAAAGTTGAGGTGGCAAGAATCGACGGTCCAGATTTGATCTGAAGATATTAAGGGCCAAGATTGAGGAAGTTGAAGAAGAGGTTGGAAGAAGAGACACTTGTCATCTTTGTGGTGACAAGTGTTAAGAAGCCTTGCTCATGAGAGGGAAAGTGTCCAAGGGAGGAGACATGTGGCAAAAGTGCCATGTGTCTCAAGGGGAAAATATCCACACCATGGGAGGTTAGGATAAGGAGGTTAAAATATGCAAGATAGGATATGGTTAGTTAAACCCAGGGTTAGGTGGAATAGGCTAGGTTAGGGGATGGCTAGGTTAGGTGGTTAGAAGTTAGAAGCCATGTGTTCATTTGAATTTAAAAATTCAAATAATTGGAAAATGATAATTAATCTCAACAAACTTGAGTTTGTTAATCTTAATTAGGGATTAGAAGAATTGATTAATATGGGGGGACATTAATTAATTTAGAATTAATTAATCAAAGGGGGATATGAAATGAATTATATAAATAAATCATGTAGATTTATTTACTTGTAGAGGAATAGAGAAATTAATCAGATTGTTTGTGAATTCAATTAATTGGGAAGGGGAATTAATCAAATAACTGCGTATTTAATTAACTATCTTCAGACCATTTTTAGGTGTATACAACAGGTACGCACAATAATCATAATATTTGACTATAACTTTTCATCATGGTAATCAACCAAGGTAAAACCGAAATTTAAAATCTGATTAGGGCAAGGGTACTACAATCGGTAACTAAGACACTCTGCCTTAGGGGTAGGCAAATCATTGAAGATCATGCAAACACCCCAAATTAGATCTGTAGTCAGAGAATTCTGATTGCAGATGGATACTCAGGCAATTTTAGGTGTTTACCGAAACCTACTTGCAGATTATGTGATCCGGTCAGATTTACCAACAACATTTATGACAGTGGAAAATTAGGGTTAATGGCAATAAAAAGGGAAAAGTTTAGTTATTTTCTTCACATAGTGATTGAGTATTCAGAAGAGCGATTTCTAGAGCAATTCAAGAGTCAAAGGCAATTTGTGCAAGCATTTTCTCCTTAAGGCAATTTCATCATCCGACAGTATCTTGAGGTATTTATCATTTGTAGAAACCCTAGTTTCAACACTTCTTTGGTAAATCATGGCCTCTTCATCCAATGGCGATACTCCTTTGGTGGTGGAAATCAAGAATTGTCCCCGACCTGAATTCAAAAAGTACCCTTTCAAATCCCTTTTGGATGATCCGCTGGGAGTATTCTCGAGCATCTGCCATGGTGTTCTTCACACCAAAGACATTAGGGCATACATTCACTGTGACATCGAGGAGCTTGAAAGTTATGAATTGTCCTGCGTTTTCACTGAGAATCTCATTACGGACAACCAGTTGAAGCTGAAATTTGCCCATTTGTAGAAGAATGGTTTTACCCAATTTATGGACTTCTCGACATTCGATGAAGCAAAATGGGTCCAATACATACTCAATTGTATTTATGGAGAATTTATTTGGTTGGACTGACCCTACAAGATCATCGAGCAAGTAATCAATAACATCACCTACCTACATAAGGTTGGAGGTCTACCCGACCCTAGGTCTAAGCTCTCCAACACCAAACTTTGCAAACTCACCAACGCCACCTTTGATGGTCGTTCGATGAGGGTTGATGATATAAAGGAAATTTATGTCAAATTTGCAGCAATGATAATCTGATACAAAGTTTAGTAGTGAAATCAATTGAACTCTGTCTCCAATAATAATATTCTTATAGCTCATGAAATGGTGAAGGAGGATGCACACTATGATCTTTGCAGTGTGATGCTGAAGGAGCTGATGACAAACCTTCATAAAATTAAACAGGGCAAGAAAAATACTTTCCAATATGGGTCTTTTGTTATTTGTTTGGCATTCTACTTTTTGAATACTGTTCTTGGTTTTGGTAAGATACAATGGGCTTTTGATTGACCAGTTGCCTCACAGATAGCCCAAATTTTGGATAGCCAAGGGGATAAGCAGCAAAAGGAAAACTTATGGGCATTTTTCTCAACTTTTCAAAAGGAAATGAAAAATAGGGCTAGAATTCCCAAATCTATAGTAGAAAAATATAAAGATACTATAGGTTTTATGTTAAATAAAGATGAGTGTATGATGGAAGTAGTCCAACCTAGAATAGTCTGAATTATGTCAATGGGATATGAGGTGGACGAGGCCACACTAGATGCTTATGCACAACATCTACTGCAAGCACCAGTTGATGAAAAAGAAGAGAAATTTGGCAAAGCCCAAGAGAAAGGGTTAAAGGTTCACTAAGAACAAGTTGCACCGACAATTAGAAGAAAAATGACTAAGGTTGCAGCAGAGACTTTAATAAGTGAAGGTCATGATAGGGTTAAAGTTGAGCAAAAGGTTACAATCCTTGAAGCCCAAAGGAAAGAAGAAATGAAATAGAAAAAAGAAGGAAGAGAGGGAAGCTTAAAAGGTAGCTTGGGCCACTCCTAATGTGGTCCCGATATCTACAAATACTTCCAAGCAACTAGAAGCATCATCAGGTGAGCCTACCAATAATAAGCTGATCGAATCAATGAAGAGAAAGCAGAAGGTGGCTAGGTAGTATATAAAAATTTCTTTGGAGGAAACCGAATCAGATGAAGAAATCAAGGAAGCTCCAAAGAAGAAAGGTGTTTTTTCAAGGGTGGTAAGAGAGAAGAAGAAAAAGCAGAAGAAAGAACTAACTAAGGAGCCTCCCCAAAAGACACCCAAGATCATGATTGTACATAAATGCAAGCCAAAGTCTGATGAGCAATCTAAAGCTAAAGCCAAAAAGAGAACCATTAAGAAGAAATTAGATGCTCAAGACATTATTGATCAAATTGTTGGCATTGCATGAAGATTGCATTGATGAAGTATAGTGTTGTCATTGATGTCAATAGTAACCGGTAATGAAGATGTATTGCAACTGATAGTGATGCAGTAGTGCAACCGGTAGTGATGCAGTAGTGCAACCGGTAGTGATGCAGTAGTGCAACCGGTAGTAAAGCAGTGAAGGAAACCGGTATTGGTATTATTATTGAAGCAGAGTGATCAACCAGTAACCCTAACCAGTTGATATGTAGAACCCTAATTGATGGAGCTTGGAGAATCGATTGTGATGATCTATGACCAAATAGTGATCAGAGATGGAGATGCCATGTAAACATGATGTGCACGATGAGTTTCAAAGTGGATTTGGCGTGTGAAGATAACTATTTATCTTGGGAATGAGAAAATGCATAGCATGAAGTAAAAAATGCGTGATGAGCTACAAGATCCAATGTGTGGTGATCCAGGAACAGTTGAAGTTGTCTAGAACAATGTGTAGTTGATTGCTATGTAATCCAACAATTATGATTGAACTGATATGTTTGCAATCTCTATGAGATTTGTGGGTTTTGTGATGTGTTATCGACCTATTGTATTTGTATTTAAGGTTGATGAGTTGGTTGTAATTGTGTTGGCAATTTGGTTAAGTGTGGTATTGTGACTGTTGCCTAACCTGAAGGAGTGTCTATAGAATGTTGTGAAGGCAGATAGGAGCAGAAAATGATCTGATTAAGCAGAGTAGTGCTATTACTAGATCAACAAAAAATTTGTTGTTCTCTAACCATTACAATAGTTAAATCCCTTAACCAGGTAAGCTTTAACATGCTTGGTGTTGTTTAAATCCTCTAACTAGGTGATCCATTAGATTGGATTTGAAATCCTCTACTAAGGTTACTCCTAACAGGGTATTACCTTTAACAGGGTATTGTAGTCAATCCCTTAATCGGGTGGTCCCTAACCAGATCTATTCTTAACAAGACATTATTGTATAAACTTCTAACAAGGCTTGGCTCTTAATAGGACGAACTTAAAAAGAGCTCAAAATACTTGTGGGTATTCATCCCCACCATGGTTTTTCCCATTTGGGTTTCCACGTGAAAAATCATAGTGTCAAGTGGTGAGTGATTTTGTGGATGTCTTTTGATTTGTTTAATGTAATTAACTGGTAAAGCCACTTAGATATATTTAGATGACCAGAGTGATCTGAAATGAGCTATTACTAATGTTAGTAAAGTGGTTTAATTTTTTGGTTAAATGGTATGTGAGTTTCAGATCTGTTACATTGTATCTTTGATGTTTTGGTCAACTGATAAAGTTTGATAGTGTAGTTGCAGTTTTTGATACGGTGACTAAACCAGTTAGCTTAGAAAGTTGTTTATGATTTGAGATTAATTTTGGTGAAATTTTAGTTTGTTTTCTATCTATTGATTCACCCCCCCCCTTCTCAGTATTTGACTAGATCCTTATTGTTTCATCATATTATCAATTGGTATCAGAGCATTTCAGGTCCTCTTGTGTTTAAGCCTAATAGCTTGAGGAAAAGATCTAGTCAATAGGGAAAACTACAAAATCTGGAGTGATAGGATGAAGATCTATATCAAGAGTTTAGGAAGTCAATATTGGGAACATGTTGTTACTAAATATAACTTTCCTAGTGTGATTTTGTCAGATAATCAAAAGAAGGAGCAAAAGGAGAACGATCAAGCATTAGAGGCCATTATTAGTTCCTTGTGTGATTCAGAGTATGTTGATGTCCATGCATTGGAGACTGCCTATAAAGTATGGAAGAAACTAGAAGATATCTATAGTAGTGATGAGCATGTTAAGATTGCCAAAGAAGAGAGTCTGAGAGGTAAATTTGATGATATGCGGATGGCTGATGGAGAAAACATTCAGCAGTATGGTCAAAGGATCAAGGAGATAGTCGGTGAGATCAAAAGTGTTGGAGGTATAATGGAGGATACTACAGTGGTTAGCAAGGTATTGAGAACCCTTCTATTGGTCTATGTTATCCAAGTTGCAGCCATTTAGGAACTCAAGTCTATTGATAAAACAAAGGTAACTCTTGATTCCATCATTGGAAAATTAACTGTTAACTACATTTGAATTAAATGGTTTTGATGGAAGTGTTCAAAGATCAAAATCTACATTTAGAGCCTCAGTTTCAAACCCACCGGTAAGGAAAAGAAGAGAAGTGAGCTACAATCATGAGTCCAGATCCAGCAGAGAGGTAGATGATTAAGATAGTCTGATTGAGGTTGAAGCATTGTTGGCAAAGCGATTACCCAGGGGTACCGGTAAGTACATAGGTAAATTACCTTTGAAATGTTTTGCATGTAACCAAATTGGACATTTTGCTGCTAACTGTCCTAATGGAGATAATGAGCAAAAATGTGAGAAGTATAAGAAGTATAAAGGCAAAGGTAAAAGAGATTGTGTCATTGCAGTGGATGGAGGAATTACAAATGATGAATATAAGGAAGATGCAAATGAGGACATTGTCTTTGTTGCTATTAAAGAAGAGACATCAAATCATAAGGCATTAGTCTCTTGCATGGATAGTTATGATGACTGGATTATAGACAGTGGTTGTTCACACCACATGACCAGTGATCAGAGTAAGTTTCTTACTTTGAGAGATTAAAATGGAGGTGTTGTGAGATTTGGGAATGACTCACCCTGCATGGTGAAAGGAAAAGGATCCATCTCTCTGAATGGTAAAAGCAGTGCAGATGATGTCTACTGGGTTGAAGGACTGAAACACAATATTTTGAGTGTTGCTCAACTCAATGACAAAGGTTACCCACTGGAATTCAAGAATGGAGTCTACAAGATTCATGGAAGCAAAGGTGAACTAATTGCAATCGACAAATAGACTAGAGGTAACTTGTTTCATTTAAGCTCTAAAGTCAAAAGTTGTTTAATTGAAAAAGTAGAAGATAGTTGGCTTTGGCATCGAAGATTTTGTCATGCAAATTTTGATAACATTGTAAAAGTCAGTAAGTCCAAATCAGCAAGAGGTTTGTCACAATTGGACAAACTGGTGAATGCTTTGTGCAAGGAATGTCAGTTAGGGAAGATGACATCCTCAATCTTCAAGAGTAAATCTTTCTTAGCAGAACATTTGCTAGATTTGGTTCATACCGACCTTTGTGGACCAATGAGGACTAGGAGTATTCAAGGTGATCAGTATTTCATGATTTTTACTAATGATTTCTCAAGGATGATGTGGGTCACATTCTTGAAAGACAAGATAGAAGCTTTTAACAAGTTTAAAGCATTCAAAGCCTTTGGTTGAAAATGAAAGTGGAAAGAAGATAAAGTGCTTAAGAACTGATCAAGGTGGTGAATTTACTAAAGAGGAATTCATTAGATACTGTGAAGACAATGGAATTAAGAGGCAACTTTCTACACCTAGGACACCACAACAGAATGGTATTGTAGAAAGGAACAACTAGTCAGTTGTTGAAGCTGCTAGGACTTTACTAATTCAAGGAGGTGTAGCTAAGACATTCTAGAGAGAAGCTATCAACATAACTATTTACACAATGAACCAGATACTGGTTAAAAGAGGGAAGGTTAAAACTCCCTATGAGTACTGGTATGGTAGATCACCTAATGTCAGTTACTTTAAGATTTTTGGTAGCAGATGTTTTATCAAAAGAGGTGATTATGTTGGTAAGTTTGATGCCAAGAGTGATGAAGGCATATTTATTGGTTACACCACCAAGAACAAAGCTTAAAAGTGTTACAACAACCGGACCAAGAAGATCATTGAAAGTGTTAATGTCCGAGTTGATGAGTTTCCTAAGAAATCAGGAGAAATTAGTGAGGAGAAGGAGGAAGAAGAACCTTACACACTATTTTTGGAACCGGAACCGGTGAAGCCAGAAGTTCGAGAACAAAATAGAGAATCCCTAGTTCAACCGGAACAGGGAGGTCTAGTAGAAGAAGAGGAAAGTGAAGAAGAAGAACCTGGAAATCAAGATCATGTCATTCCAAGGTATGTTAGACTCAATCATAGCCTCGATCAAATTATTGGAGACATGAATGCATGTGTACTAACAAGAACAAGGCTTAGAGAGAACTCTTGTATGATTTCCACCATTGAGCCTAGAACTGCAAAAGAAGCATTTGCAGATGAAGTCTGGATTAAGGCAATGGAAGAAGAACTTGACCAGATAGAGAAGATCAATACTTGGTCATTGGTACCCAGACTGAAGAACAAGAATGTAATAGGTACAAAATGGGTATTTAGGAATAAACTGAATGAAGATGGAGTAGTGGTCAGAAATAAAGCCAGACTGGTATGCAAAGGATATGCACAAGAAGAAGGTGAAGACTATGGTGAGACATTTGCACCAGTTACAAGATTGAAAGGAGTAAGGAATCTACTTGCATTTTCAACATACAGAGGATTCAAATTATTTCTAAATGGAATATTGGAAGAGGAAGTCTACATTGAACAACTAAATGGTTATGCTTTAACTGTAGAAAAGGACATGGTGTGCAAATTACATAAGACATTATATGGACTGAAGCAAACACCTAGAGCATGGTATGAAAGATTGCACTCTTACTTGGTGAAGATAGGTTTTTAGAGAACCAGTGAAGACAATAACATATATCTCAAGTCAGAAGGAAACAAGATACTGGTAAGTGAGGTATTTGTTGATGAAATCATTTTTGGAGGAAATGATGATATGTGTCATGTTTTTGCTAATGAGATGAAGAATGAGTTTGAGATGTCATTGGTAGGTGAGATAAAAAAATTCATAGGTCTGCAAATCCAACAGATGAAGAATGGTATTTTCATCACATAGACCAAGTATGTGAAAGAAGTTTTGAAGACTTTTGGAATGGGACACTGTAAACCAGTTGGAACACCAATGGTTACAGGTTGTAAATTGTCTAAGGAGGATGATTCTGCATCAATGGATGAAAAGGAGTATAGGTCAGTGATAGGTAAACTACATTATGTTGTCCACAATATATTGAACATTGTTCATGCAGCAGGATTGGTTGCTAGATTTCAGAAAAGCTTGAAGAAGACACACATGGTAGCGACCAATTTTTTTTTTAGAAATCTGAAAGGCACAATTGGTTATGGATTATGGTATTCATATGCAAGAGAGTTTGATTTAAAAGTCTATACAGATGCAGATTGGGCAGACAATGTTGATGATAGGAAGAATACAACCAGAGGAGCATTCTTTCTTGGAGGAAGACTAGTGTCTTGGAGCAGCAAGAAATAAAGTTGTATCTCATAATCAACTGCAATAGTTGAATATGTTGCAGCTTATATGAATTGTACCCAATAAATCTGGATGAAACACATTCTGGAAGGTTTCATGTTGAAGATATCAAAACTGGTAAGGATTTTCTGTGATAACACCAGTGCGATAAACATTTCTAGGAACCTGGTGTTGCATGCTAGGACAAAGCATATTGAGCTGAAGTATCATTTCTTAAGAGAGAAAGTGCAAAGTAAAGATGTGTCACTGGAGCATGTATCTACTAAGGAACAACTAGCGGATATCTCTACTAAACCTCTGCCTAAGGCTACATTTGAGTATCTTAGAGGTAAGTTAGGGGTTGTACCCCTACATGAAGTCAATTAAGTAGATGTGGAAGCCATCAGTCCTAGAGCTTATTGAAAATCTTGAGGAAGGATTGGTGTAGAGTTGAGGTACTCCATAGGCGGAGCAACTCGTTACAAATCGGTGAAGCA
This sequence comes from Cryptomeria japonica, assembly GCF_030272615.1. Classification (NCBI taxonomy): domain Eukaryota; kingdom Viridiplantae; phylum Streptophyta; class Pinopsida; order Cupressales; family Cupressaceae; genus Cryptomeria; species Cryptomeria japonica. The sequence goes on along the minus strand of NC_081413.1, from coordinate 299,156,549 downwards.
TGGAATGGTTAACCTTCACTTTGGCATTGTTGTCAAAGGGGGGAAAGAACTGTATATGATTGATAGCGAGTTATTCGCTGAAGACATGGATATACAGTTGAAGGAGAGCATATGAAAAAATGCAAACCAGGATTCCTATACATGTGTATGTGCATTACTCTCAATCATCACAATCAAAGGGTATTGATATTTGTATTGCCATCAATGCCAAAGGGGGAGATTGTTGGCATTGCATGAAGATTGCATTGATGAGGTATAGTGTTGTCATTGATGTCAATAGTAACCGGTAATGAAGTTTTATTGCAACCGGTAGTAAAGCAGTGAAGGAAACCGATATTGGTATTATTATTGAAGCAAAACGATCAATCGGTAACCCTAACTAGTTGATATGTAGAATCCTAACCGATGGAGCTTGGAGAATCAGTTGTGATGATCTATGACTGAATGGTGATCGAAGATCTACATGCCACGTAAGCATGATGCGTGTGATGAGTTTCAAAGTGGATTTGGCACGTGAAGATAACCGTTTATCTTGGGAATGAGAAAATGCATAACATGAAGTGAAAAACGCATGATGAGCTACAGGATCCAATGTGCGGTGATTCAGGAGCGGTTGAAGTTGTCTAGAACAATGTGTAGTTGATTGCTATGTAATCCAATGGTTATGATTGAGTCGATATGTTTGTAATCTCTATGAGATCTGTAGGTTTTGTGATGTGTTATCGACCTATTGTATTTGTATTTAAGGTCGACGAGTTGTTTGTAATTGTGTTGGCAGTTTGATTAAGTGTGGTAGTGTGACTGTTGTCGAACCTAAAGGAGTGTCTGTAGAATGTTGTGAAGGCAGATAGAAGCATAAAAGGATCTGATTAAGCAGAGTAGTGCTATTACCAGATCAACATAGAACCTATTGTTCTCTAATCATTACAACAGTTAAATCCCTTAACCGGATAAGCTTTAACAGGCTTAGTATTGTTTATATTCTCTAACCAAGTGATCCATTAGATTGGATTTGAAATCCTCTATCGAGATTACTCCTAACAGGGTATTACCTTTAACAAGGTATTGTAGTTAATCCCTTAACCGGGTGGTCCCTAATCAGATCTATTCTTAACAGGACATTATTTTATAAGCTTCTAACAAGGATTGGCTCCTAATAGGGTGAACACTAGAAGAGTTCAAAATACTTGTGGGTATTCATCCCCACCGTGGTTTTTCCCATTTGGGTTTCCACATGAAAAATCATAGTGTTAAATGGTGAATGCTTTTGTGGATGTGTTTTGATTTGGTTAATATGATTAACTAGTAAAGCCACTTAGATATGTTTAGATGACCGAAAGTGATTTGAAATGAGCTATTACTAATGTTAGTAAAGTGGTTTAATGTTTTGGTTAAATGGTATGTGAGTTTCAGATCTGTTACATTATATCTTTGATGTTTTGGTCAAACTCTGGACCGACAAATAAAAGAGACAAAATTAGTCAATCTTTGTCCATCAATAACCCCTCCAGAGATAGAAAATTTAATAAATAAAATTTAATAAATAAAATAGGTTCATTAGAATTCAATCGAAAGCACTAGATAAATAATTTAATGTTAGAAAGATTTGAGGGAATCCAAAAGGAGACATAGATATTTGGGTCAGGATTCTTTTGAGTTTAGGATATCAGTTGAGCCCCTATTTTTTTCAGTCAGAAAATATTCAATTACTAGGGGACAATCAACCGACAAAAATAGAGGAACAAAATGTAAATACTGATCCATCGACTACTACTGTACTGGCTAGCGAGTCCAATTTTGCAACAGAGTATACCCTGATAGATAATGTACATGATATAGAGGTTAATATTGATAAGGAAGAGGATACATGCAATAAGGTTGTTGAGGATGTACAGGAACAAGATAAGGCACCAAGTGGCAAAGCCACCGGTGCACAGGAAGTAAAGGATTCAGTGGATACATCTCCGACAAACAAAGGGACAGAAACTGTGATAGACTTTTCTTTTGACTTGACAATTGACACTTCATCCATAGCCAAAGGAATTTTTTCACAATTTTCTATCAGTTTTGATAAGCCTTACCACATGATGTCTTCGACAGAGAAAATTATGGCCACCACAGCACTTCAAGCATAAGCTACTCAAGACTTGGCCCAAGCGGAATGTAAAGACAAAGAGCTGATTAAGAACACTTTTGAAGTTTTGAACCGGCTAGTACCTGATTTCCAGGTACACGAGAGAGAAAGATCATTTGGTAAATTATAAGAGATCATTGATTTTATTCCTAAGCATTATGATTCTTTGCTCAAGATTTCAATAACTGAGGCTAAGCACAATTTTGTAGAGGCCCAAAAACAAACATTTTTGCAAATGATTGCATCTAAGAAAGGTAAACTCCAAATTTGCTTGCAATCCATTGATGCAGCATTGGTGGAAGGAGGAAAAGTTTACAAGACTTGTCTAGATTTTGCAAAGCTAACAACCTCCATAGACAAGCAAATCTCAGACTGTAAAGGTAATTTGATTCAAATTTCTACTTCTTATAACCCGATAGTGAACCTAACAGTTCTTTGGATGGTCCAATTTTGGTGGTCATGGATCAAATTTTGAAATTAGAAAAGGAAAGGGACAACATAATAAAGTGAACAATTGAGCTCCAGAATTTCATAGGTCCCTGATTGGATAACTTATTATTTCTTAAGACTGAATGTATCTCTAGCATGCAGAAGGAGGATCCCATAGAATCTAAGGCAATTGAATATTACACAAGTCTCTTGAATGGATTCACCTCCATTCTTGGTTCTCTTAAGCAGGGATGGGACACATACTTCTCATTTTTGAAGACTATGTATGCTAATATTTTGAAAGTTGTATAGAACAGACATGTATATATGTCTGTACAACATTTTTGTTGGGCACCCCGCTTTGTCATTGATGTCAAAGGGGGAGAAGTACAATGAAAAATGTATATAGTAGGTGTGTACAGCTCGGGGGGAGTAGATTTAGAGATGGCATCATTTTTCACATGAGTGTTGCCATCAATGCCAATGGGGGAGATGTTGGTAATTGACACTCATCTGGTAAGGAAAATGGCATTTAGGGTTGTCATTGATGGCAACTCATCTTTAGGTGCAAATATTTTCTATCCGAATTCATTTATTTATCATTTTGATTTGATTGGGTCAATCGGTATTCACTACACACAACCGATATATACACTTTGCTTTACAACTGGCTAAGTCTTGGTCCCAATAACGTGTATTTGGAACCCGTCTAAGGATAGGACCTGACTAAGATATCTTGTGACCCCGATAATTTCTTTCATATAATTTTTGGTAGCATTTGAAGGCCGACATGGTCATGAAGATTATGCATGATATACCTTGTGATCCGACATCCAACAGGTTTATAATTCTTCATTAAGGTCGACATGTTCAACAAGCTAAAAGGGTATTTAATGAGATCTTTTAGCAATGAATTCAATAAGAGTGGGAATGCAATTTTGGTTGCGAATAAGTTAGAAATTGATGGTATGCTTTTTGATCATCATCAGGAAGCTTTTATGCACAATTTCATGTGTGCAGTCTCAACCGATAGCAGAATAGGGCAGAATAGAGTATTAGTAAACTGGTACATAGAGAGGGTTAACATAGCTTAAACCAAAAATTATCCAGCATGGTCAGATGCATCTTGTGAGTTCATTTTTGTTTGTAATCATTGTATATTGTTGTGTAAGTCAGTGAGACTTCTAATTGAGAAGTGAGCTCTAGGTAATGAGCTTGATTGCATGTGGAATCCCCTCCATATAATATTTATATATCTTGATCAAGTATATAGATATTGTGGGTATCAGCCCCACCATGGTTTTTCTCTTGGCAGGGATTTCCACATAAAAATATTGGTGTTATGTTGTTGCTTATTTATGTGTTATTTGGTTTATGCACTTTAATTTTATTTACTGTTAACTGGTTCATAAGCAATAAGTCTAGAATTAGTTTTACGAGTAGAATACTGATTCACCCCTCCTCTCAGTGTTCTTGGATTCCAACAGAAGAATTCTAGGCACAAGTAGCAATAACCAAAACCGTTCTCTGGCATTCATAGTCAATGCACTTGTTCACCACATCATCAAAAGAGTTTATGTTCTTATCATTCTTCTCAACACCCTCTGCATCAACCAACATCATTGAGTAGGAGGAAAGTTTTAATTAAATGCCAACTCTTAGTTCTCTAAACATCCTCATATACTCATTTCTTTGACTTCTTCTCAATGCTAATTGAGCATGTAATTCCTAATCCTTATCTCTTTCCTTGCCATAAACATCTTCATAGATTTTGTAATTCTTAGCAATGTCAATTAACTGAGACTTAATCCAGTGAATATCATCTTTAAACTTTTGTGTGGCAATAGGCCACCTCAAACAAAATTTGTATAACATTTCAGCCACTTCCATAGACTTCCTAAAATTCATTAAATCATGTATTAGCATCTGATGTGACTTCTTGCAATTTTCTGACATCTTCTCTTACAAATTTTATTCAGTAAGACCTTCCATCACACCACTTTCATCACCTTCATCCATTCTCTCAACAAGAATCTCTATAAGATCCTCCAAAAGAAGACTAGCAACATTAGTAGCAACCAAATTATTCTAAACCAAATATTTCACAAACGCTTTCTCAATGACATCTTGCTTATAAGAAAAATAATTATGATATGAATCACTAATAGACTACACTCCACCAGGCTTCTTAATATTTTCAAGCACCTTTTTCTCGGTAAGCTCATCACCATCAGATGCTTCTTCAAAGTCCTTCTGCTCCTTTTCTACTTCCTTACTCTAAACAAATTTCTATTTTTCCTTCATTTCTTCTTGTTCACCATCACTGTCTATAATCACCGGTTCAATAAATTTCTTCTCTGGAGCTCTTTTTATATTCTATAGAATCTTAGAATAGGAGGTAGATGCCTTTACAGATATCCTTCTAGATTTCTTTACTTTCTTCTCCAGTTCTATCATTTTGGACCTTCCAAGAATCTCTTCTCTCATTCTGAACCTTTCTGCATTTGGATCCTTTGGCATCTTCAAAAATTTCATTAACAGAGTTATCCAGGAAACTCTTCGAACCATAGCTTTCAAAAATCAATTATCCTTATCAACCAAAAATACAATATCATTCTCATACCAACCTATAACCTTAGGAGGAATATGATTGCTCAAAATTAAATCACTTTTAAGCTTCTCAAATAGATTTATACACATTTTTGATCTATCATGCAATCCATCAAAGTAACCTTTAATCTGACATCCAACAGTCATATCACCTATCCATGCATCATTCTCAACATCAGGAAAAGCATTCAAAAAATAGAAAACTAAATAGATGATGAAAGAACCATATCAGAATGGATACATTTCACTATTTGTCATCTTGATATTATTGAACAAGTGGCACCGCAAAATCTCACATAGGTCATATTCTACATTTTCCTTAACCATCCTGTAAGCCACATATGCTTCGGTAGATGCACAATAACCTTCTCTATTCTTATAATAAACTTTGTATGATATCTCAATTGTTGCATACCTAATTGACATCTATATCCATGATAGTATCAGTTCTTAACACTCTTCCATCCAAAATCACTCTAGTCAAATGATTCACTTCAACATTCTTTACAGATTTCAACATCGACACTTCTCTGATTGTGCATAACCTTGCCACAACTTGCAACTCTCCCTTCAAAATTAAGTATAGTTTATCAAACCAAATATATTCACCATGAATTCTACTAAGAACAATTCTAATAACTTCTTCATCGCCAAACATCAAAAAAAAATTCTAAGTGTCCAAACCCTTGTACCCTAGACTAACAAATTTACTCTTCAACCCCTATGAACTATCAACCATATAATTTTGCCTGAAAGTCCTAATATTTTCATGACCATACTCTTCTAGATCAACATGAATGTACTAACAAACATTTTCCTTATGAATAAGATGATCGTCAATTCTAGAAAAAGCTCCAACAAGGTCTACATCCAACAGAATGAAAGGTTTCAACTCATATTCATGTTTGGATTCATCATTGATACTTAGAATTTTTTGTCATTTTGTCAAATCACTACTCTGCAATCTTTTTTCTCACACTTTCGCTTGAATTCACTTTAACATTCTTCTTTTGTTTCTAGATTGTAAGTGCATAAATTATTGTAATTGTTGAAATAAATACTCATAAATTAGTTTTTCAAAAAGCTAATACATTGTTTGTCAAATCTCCAAGAATTACATCTAGACCACAAGATATGCTCAAAACCTCTAAAAAATAACCACACATATCCACCATGCTGAGAGAAAATCCAAAATCAAATGAAGAGGGGTCGAAAGATGTTTTCATTGAATCTCCCCCTTAGACCCTACTTTCTGAGTCAATTACTAGAAGAGGGATTTGCATCCACAACAGATGCCAAACCACCTTCGACATTTCCTTTAGTTTTCTTTTTTAATTTCTTTATCCACAATGTATTTCCTTTTCCTTTAAAGTCCATTCCATTCTCCAGACTAGCATTCCTTCTTTTATTGCTTTTACAAAACAATTCAATATGCCCAACAACATTACAATTATAGCACACTAGATCACTCTAATTGTACTTTTATTCTCATTCCTTTTGAACTTCTTATTCATCCTGCATTCAATGACTTTGTGCCCATATCTATTGAAAACATAGCAAAATCCACTTTCTTTGTGTCCTATGTGATTACATGAAAAGCAATTTCCTTTGAAAGATAAATACCTGAAAGAAATAGGAGGAGGTTTTCGGTCCATCATAGCCTTCTAAGAATTCTAATTACACATGAGAATATTCTTATCCTCAGTAGCAATATTCATTCCTTTTCCCTTTTCTTCATTGATCTTCAAGCATTCACCAAACTCTATTATTTTGAAACTACAAGACAAATTCATGTATCTCTTTTCCACCTTTCAGACTTAAGCCATTACTAATATGATCTTTAGCATCTTTGAATTATTTTTTCAGATTTATCACTTCTTCTTCTAATTTAAAACATTCTTTAGTCATCTCATCAATCTTATTTTCATATGCATCAATGGCCTTCTTTCCCTTGTCCAATAACCCCCTTAAGAAAGTAATATTCACAACTACCTTCTTATATTTATCTTTGCACTCATCCAAATCAGCCAAAGTAGATCTTAGTTTTCTATCCATATCAACAACTCCTTCAACATCATCCCAATCACCTCAATCTAAGGCATCCATATCATTCAAATCTTCTTCAAACATAGTGTTCATGACTTTAGATATACCTCAAGTGGTTAAGCTTACTCAAGAGGAAGCAGACTCTGATACCAATTGTTGAATACATGCTAGATGCTGAGAGGGGGGGGAGGGGTGAATCAATATAAACCAAATTATAGACCTTAATCATACAATAAAATGTTTATTCCAGATAGAAAACTTTCATAAACAATTAAATGGAGGCATGATAAGATCATTCACACAATTGCATGTGAACACCAGAATTTATATGTGAAAAACCCAAATTGGTAGAAATCACAATGAGCACTTACTCACAAAAATGGTCCATTATAAAAATGATTTACAGAAGAGGGAGCTCATTTCTCTAGCCTTGTAGACCAATGCTAACTTATCTTGGGGCAAGATACAAAAAGAGGACTTGTAAACCTAAAGCTAACTGCAACAGGGCAAGATACAGAAAGAGGACTTGCAAACTTGAAGCTAACTACAATAGGGCAAGATACAAAATTACCACTTTTAGAAATAGAATTGCATGAATAAGAGCATCTTAGTATGCTAATTATAGTCTATGTTATAACATAGTCTCTAACCTTACTCAAATATCCAGACCTCCAAGTCTCTGGATCTTTTCTCTACTATCAATTGTCACCTCTGCACTACAAACCCTTATTATATAACAAGTACAAACACATTGATATCCTTACATCAAGCCACTGTTGAATTCTACATACACATTTCACACACTTCTCTCTATTTCATTTCAATAAATCATCACACATATATATATATATATATATATATATATATATATATATATATATATATATATATATATATATATATATATATATATATATATATACCATTCTGAAACAAAATATTCTCACCAAGTTGGACCAAAAGAAATATTGTAATGTGTATGCATATTTTCAGGCCAAGATGTACCATTAGAGAAAAATATAAAGTGCATAGAGCATAAGTTGAACCTAAAAAAGAAATACCAGACCAAAAGAATACTTCACATGCAATCACTGGACCAAGAAATATATATTACATCTAACTCAGATAACATAACCTAATGCATGTACCAATCATGTTATGAAAGAGTCTAGACCAAAATAAACAACACCTAGACCAAAAAGATAAAGCTTCCAATTGTCCTCATCATCAAACTGATATCAATTGCCAACACAATCAAATGATAGAACCAATTATAGCAACCTCTGGTCCAAAAACATAACTAAAAATAATCTAACACTCTAGCTTAACTTTGTCTATGTACATACCAAAACTTATCTGGACCACACTATTTGACATCAATGACAACAAAGCACACATCTATAACAACTTTTGTGTTTGTCCCCCAAGGCCTGATTGAAGCCATGATTCTGCTCACATTGTATTTCACTCAAAATTTCATAATCTACATTTCCTTCCCTAAGATCTTGGGACCCTAATCTCTGGGACCAGGTTGTCAGACACTGTGGTCCTCAGGGACCAGGGTGCCCAATGCTTTGGTTCTCTCCAAAAGGGCCCATTTTGGGGCCTCATAATGGTAACATGATTTGAGCTGGAAACTAGATCTTGTGTCAGCTCATGTCAAAAAATTAATTTGTTTTTGATGAGCATGTATAAAAGGAGGTCTACCCCTCTCATTTTGATAATGAATCTAGAGAATTCAAGTGCTCAATTACATCTAGAAAATTCAAGTGAGAAAGCAATTGGTCTTCTTTCAAGCATTGGAGATGACATTCATGTTCTATGTTTTATGAAGAGTATCTACATGAAACACTAACTTGTGAGGACAAACAAAACTTCATTAGAAGGTATATCATTAGTGTTTTAGGCATTTTTTAGCTTTTCCCTCAAAAGTTTAATTCCGAAACCGGGGTTTAACATAATGCAAACCCCTATTCCCAACTATTTGTTTATGATTAATTCCAAAACCGACATTTGACCTAAGGCAAACCCTTATTCCCAACCATTTTGCATTCTCTATTGTGTGTAAGAACAGGTCCAAAGTTGTAATTTTTAGGATTGACATTATTTGTAGAGACAAATAAGTTCCCTTTTGCATGACAAAAAGTTTGGAGGACTAGCATTTTGGTTTCAACAATTCAAGTCAACCTTAGGCGAACAAATATGAACATTCACATATTTCTCAGATCCAAGCTTGTGACTCCATTTAATGATTGTAGCTCACTATTTATGCATAATTGCTTCAATTTACACACATTTTACCTAATTTCAATATTATTAATTGAATTGACTAAAGGGAAAGAAGAGGCACATATAAAACCCCTAGAATTTGATCAGAATCTTGGTCTTGTAGTCTTAGATCTATCAAATTCTATCTTTCCCTAATGTAGTCGTCCCTAAGAAAAAAATAGTGGTCTTCTTACATGTAATGATGGAAACCCTAATTTTTTACCACAATCACAAAATATTGGAATTATTTTATCGAGACATAGAGGGGAAGTAAATTCCTTGAATCGAAGTTGCCCCTAGAGGTGTCTCAAACCCTCATAAGATCTTGCTAGGCTGTTCCATCTTAAATATATTGATTGTAGACAAACATGTTAGATGAACAATTGAAAATTTTGATACGATAAGACATAGAGATAATAAGATAATGATAAAAATATATGCACCAGTATGGGTAGGAAGTTTTCTTATGTTAGATAGCCATATGATAGGGTGGCTTAAATCGATCGATGATTGATTAGATAGTGGTTTGGCCTCCACAAAGGCAAGGGATAAAATAGATCAAGTGGTTTGGTCCCCACAAAGGCAAATTATAAAAAAGAGATCAAGTGATTTGGCCCCCATAGAGGCAAAAATATAAAAAGAGATCAAGTGGTTTGGCCCCCATAAAGGAAAAAAATAAAGGTATCATCAGATAGATAACATAAGATGAAAACACAAATATGCAGAAATAAGAAAGCCCCCCCTTAAAATGGTATGTGTAGCATGCATGTAATTCTAAGGAGAAGAGATTCCATGCCACATTAACATAACAAGATGTTTCTGTGGAATGTCATCTTCAACCGATGGCACATAAAACCTAGAACATAAAAAAAAATTACAAGGGCATAGGAGGATCTGCTAATTTGATGTCAAATACCATAGCAATGAAAAGATATAATGTATATAGTTGTGTATGAGTATTTCATGATTGTGTCAAACTTTACAGATCATATGAATGAGGCACATGAAAACAAAAAGAAAATAAAAATTGGTTCAACATGGAAGAAAGACTAAACGCCCCCAATGCTTTGCATCATCCTTGATTTTAAAAAGAAAAAAGATGACAAATAGAAGAAGAGCGAGTGACAAATAGAATAAGCTTTACGATAGAAAATCCCTTGTTTTTTAGCACCTATGAGGTGACTCGAGGCCTCCAAGAGAGCACAATAGATAAAGATATCCAACCTCCCATTTCCAAGTACTAACAAAGTAACTTGGGTCCTCTGGGAGAGAACAAACTGTAATATAAAAAATTGCACCTTATGTAATTCAACGCAACAAATGACACCTTCCTCCATGTCATTGAAGGTTGTGTGCAACCATCTTTGTCCTTTTGTCCTTTGGGATCACTTTGTCAGCTTCAAACTGGAGTTTCACCAAATCTATCGATCTATCACCTTCGAGACTCTAGCGCGACACAGAGACATCCACATGGTTCTCTAGCATCCCACGAATCTGACAATTTGTAGGTGGTTGTTTGAGCATTACACATGCACCTAGAAGGAATCATAATGCCTCTTCATGCACCCATCGACATCAGTTTTTCATCCAGGGTCTATATCTCTCTTTTTTGAAGGCATTTTTGGGGTCTTTTGGCATTTTGAGATTACTTCTTGTAGGTTGGAGATTTTGGCAATCTCCTTGGGAAGCATTCATAGCTTTTCTCACAAAGACCACCATTGTTGCAACTCTCCAGATATCTCACAACACCATTTTCATAGTATCTCAAAAAGGGGAGTTTACTCGTTCTCTTTTTCATTACGCATTATTACTCTTTTATCTTGCATTGTCTTTCCATCATCTTTATCATTTATTTCTCTGTGGCTTTATTTGGGTTGTTTGTGGAGGTGGAAACACCAAAATGAGGGTCTGACTTAGGCAGACTCCAAAATACAACCCCCAACATTTTCTCTTGTTTTTGTGTAGGTAGACGATCACGAGAGAGTGGTCACTTTATGGGAGGCCCCAATCATGGACCCATTATGAATTCCTTTCATCTCTTTCATTCTACTTTATCCTAGTTATTTTGTATTATACATTGACTAGTTTAGTTTATCATTTTCTATGTTTTTATTACATTATACTTGCATTTGGTACTCTGTACGGTTTCTATACCTCGTCTGTTTAGGACGACAACACATCGTGTTGGTGTCTCAGACCTGCACGCTCATCCTCATGACAAAGGCTTAGCAGAGTTGCTCGAGAGTCTTGGTTTGTGGTCTATTAGTTTAATTTATCATTTTCATCCCCTGGCTCACACTTAGCACCAGTTGAAGTGAGGTATTGGAGGATCAATTTGTCCTCTTGGGTTTATCATCCTTGAGGTGACAAGTTCCCTCCATTACATTTTGGTGAACCCAATGTGAATGAGTTTTAATTTTGGATCATTTAGTTCATTGCATACAATCTCATTGAAAATTAAAATAAATAAATAAAATAGTGTAGCTTAAAATCTCATTTTTGCATCTAAAACACCTCGTGTCTTTGTAGTGTAGTCTCAACATTAGAAGACTCATCTATGAGCTTTACAACCCAGGTTGCCATAGGAGTCATAGTTAGGAGGTCATCTAGACAGAGTTTTCCTCCTGATCGTTATAGTCCTCTTTTGCCTGAAATGATATTTAATTATTGTCTTCCTGACCCAAATGATTTCCTAGCTTCTCATCCCCTTAAGACCATTTTGACAGGGGTCCTTCTCTACCTGATTTGCGATCCAACTCTCAGAACAATTCTCTGAGAAATTCTACTCCATCTTCCCCTCTTATTGTTGATCATGACTCTCCTCTTACTATTGACTTTGAACAAATTGACATGCTAGAGTAGAACTTGAGAGACTTTGAGGGTTTCCTAAATCGGGAGAATGTCCTCCCCTAGGCTAGAAATGTTGTAAGCACTCTAAGAGATATGTTGATCTCTGATAGACAGGGCTTGGAGATGTTGAGGGCATTATCTATGATTGTCAAGATCCATGTGGCTTTAGCTAGTGCCTCTCCTCTGGATGGCCAGTCCAATACCTATTGTCCTTAGCTTGGTGTTGGCATGTCTAGCTTGGAAATACACACGGTTGATCTTGGACCCACCATCCCTAGTATCATCGCCTCATCTAATCCTTTGGGTTATACAATCATGTCTAGTAGCTCGACCTCTTCCTTTGCTATGGCTCATGTCTCTATGGTTAGCACTAGAATTACCTCTGTCAGTGGTGGTGGTTCTCTCAGAGGTACTGGTGGAGGTGGTGGCGCATCTGTCCCACCTCCGCCTCCTCCACATGCAAACCCTGTTTTGAATACCATCTTACAAAACATGGGATAGTTACAAATGCAACTCAAAAACTTGGCCTCTGCTTCTATTCAATCATCTATTCCTAGATATTAAAGGAAGATTCCCCTTGATATCACTATCTTGAACACTATCCTTCCTACCATAGTTGAATCATTGAAGTTCAATAGGTTTAATGGTGATGGGGACTGTAATGTGCACATTGATTCCTTTATGACCACGTGTAGTGACTATCATATCCTGGACTTCATGTTGCTTAAACCATTCTCATGGTCCCTTAAGGGAACCTTGTTGGAGTGGTATAGTTCCTTACTAGATCATCCCATCCATGCCTTTGATCAACTCGTAGACCTTTTCCTTAAACGGTTTCAGGCCAACATTGGCAGTAGGGTCACCATCATCGACCTTGTTCATTGCAAATAGAAACCCAATGAGAAGGTCACAAATTTTATCTTGAGGTATCAGTCAATCTCCACTAAGATCCCATTTGTCCTACTAGATAGCAATTTACAAAGGATTTTCATTGACAATCTACAACCGACATTGAGGGAGAAGTTATCCCTTAATCGTTATCAAAACTTTGCTAATATGTGTTCCGCACTTACAAATTACCAACACACCATGTCGCAATTCAGAGATTCTACTTCAAACCCCTGTGGTGGGTCCTTTGCAGGCATGTTCACAAAAGGTTCTAGGAAGAATAAGGTTGTAGCTAATGTTGTGGCCTTTCCTCCGACAACTTCTACGTAGGGATCACAACAAAATAGAGTCTTCAATAAATTGAATGACTCTTATTTGAGCATAATGCAACGATTGTTGAAAGACAATCTAATCACCCTTCTTGAGGTTAGACCATTGTTTGATAGTAGACCCTATATGTGTTGCTACAATGGATCAAAATTTTGTCATTACTATCATGTGCTTGGTCATGACACTGAGCAATGTTATCATCTTCAGCACATTGTCTAGGACCACATCAATAGTGGTGCAATCAGAGTTGACGTGCAAAAACTTAAGTCAAAAAAGTTTGTTGACAAGACCAATAGTGACTTTTAGATGTATAATGATCTATTTCCCTCTCATTTGACAAATTTTATTTATGCATTAGATCCTTTTTTGGATGATGGTCCATTTGTGAACATGATCACCATCACTCCTATTTGCTAACCTCCCAGCCAGAAGGGGAAGCTATTTGACATGTCCTTATCATTCACCCCTTTGGATGCCTTGTATTGTGGAGAAAGTACTCCTCTATACATCCATGCTTGATTGAATGGTCAAACTGTCACAAGTGTGATGGTTGATCCATCATGCAGAGTTGATGTCATTACAAAGGAGACTTTATTCATAAATGGTTGGCATAGGCCTACATATGATGAGTGTTAAGCAACCCTGAGGAAATATGATGGTTTCTCTATCCCTCCTTTGGGTAGTATCACCTTGACGGTCCTCATGGGACCCAAGGTAGTATCTTCTACATTTGTGATCATTATGGAATTGGACCTATTTCAAGCTAAACTAGGTATTCCTCAGTTGACTGCTATGGAGGCAGTTTCTTGAGTAATTCATAAATGTCTCGAGTTTCCCCATGGGGGTTCGGTGCATGTCATTCAAGATATTGGATATCAACCCTAGTAGCCTATGGGGACTTTTCGTAGGATCATTTTTAGCCTACTTCGGTGGGGCCCATGCTTCCCCGTGGTGACTTAATGTACCTTGCATACTAGAAGTATAAGATGATGGAGTTGGCCCCTAAATTTGTTCAACCTAGTTTTTTATTGCCTCTTCCTGCATCAACCTCTACTTTGTCTATTCCCGTGTTGGAGTGGGAAGTGCCTCATGTCTCTTCATTGTCGAGGGTCGAGGCTAAGCCTGCTCCTTCGAATAGACCTTCACGTCCACCTAGGATTGCATAGTCTTCAGTGGTGTCTTCCATTCCTATGACTGCACCTAGTGCAGACAAGGGAAAGGCACCTATGATGTCAAAGTCTGTGGCCTGCCTTCCCTTTGAGCTTCTGATCATGATTAATATCCCTCAACCCTCTCGTTATGAAAAAGGGAAGCACTCCTGCCATGTACATTCATCACCACTCGCTCCTACTTCATAGCCTATGGTGGCACCCTTTGTCCCTCCTTGAGCGAAGCGAGGTAGGGCACATATTGCTATGAATGAAATACCCATCTCAGATGCACCTCTTGTTCCATTAGTTGAGCCTTCTATTGTCCCTAACATGGTTCCAGAGCCCTCTCCTATTTAGTACGATGCTCCTGAGTGGTATTGGGCTTTAGTTGGTGGCCCTCATCTCTATTGTAATCAATGTGCATGTGAGCATAAATTCTTTCGACAAGCCAAGACTCAAGAGGGTGAGGCTGCTTTGAAATCTATTGGTGCATCTCCAACACCCAATTCTGTCACCTTAGCTCCTATTTTGTCAGGTACTCTTATTCCTGCATCATCTTTGGTTTTGCTTCCCACTACTTTGGGGCCTATTGATGACCCTTTGCCTAAATGGTTGCATGTTTTCATCGATCCTTCTTTGGAGTCGCCCCTCATCACCTCTTTGTTAGACATACCTCCATTGTCTCGACCCATTGATATGTTGCACACACAGGTGGTGCCCAACACAAATTTATATTTCGTAGTCTCTACATTCAAGTTTTCTCGAGGTTCTTCAGCGTTCTACAATTGACAGGCAACCCGTTCTTCTTGCTCAATCCAAATGTAAGTTTGAGCAGGGCCCCATTTTAGAGTTCTAACAATGCAAATCCTCATAGGTATATTCCTCATCGCTATCTCTGCCTATTTCAGTGTCTTCTCCTTTGCCTATTTTTGTGTGTGTGATTAAGACAACTTCATCTTCTCCTAAGTTTTTCACTGCCCCTCTTCTAGAGGTCGACAATCCTGTTGTGATTTCATCTTCTTCGAGTGAGTCACCTGCATCCTCTATTGAGGCTTTCTTGTTTAATTCCTTGGAGGACATCTCAACCTTGTCTACGATATTCACACAATTGTTGACCCTTGCCTCCTCTGATCCTATGGACACAAACATCAATGCTGCTGTGTCCCTTGCTCTCGTTGCTGGTGAGGTGCCTAATGTCACTCTTGTTATTGTCCCACTTCGATCTCATCCTCCATCCCCATATGATATATATTGGGAGGATGATGACCTTGTCATTGAAGGCCTTTAGGGACCTATCTTTATTTATCTTGTAGCATAGTCTGTTTACATACTTGTGTTCCCCTGTACTTTCTTTATATGTTTGTTCCCTCCTGAAGGACCTTGGTTACTCCATAGGTGCTTGGATACAAGAGGTTGACTGTCTTTATCTATTGTTCTCTCCCAAAGGACCCGAGTTACTTTGTAGGTGCTTGAATACGAGAGATTTTTTGTCATGCATCTTCTTCTATTTTTATTTCTACTTCTTGTATCTGTTGTATCTTGCTTTTTGATATTCAGGAATGATGCAAAGCATTGGGGGCATCTTTAGCCTTCTTCCATGTTGATCCAAACTTTTATTTTATTTTTCTCTTCATGTGCCCTTCTTTAGATTCAAGAACTTTGGCGCTATGATGATATACCCATCTCGAAGTTGTATTACATATCTATTGTCACTGCTATGGTAACTGATGCCAAACCATTGGATTCCCCTGTCCTCTTGCATTTTATTATAGATGTTGTGGACATTCATGTGTCACCACCTACTGGTGGCATTCTGTTGAAACATCTTGCTATGTTGACGTTCCATAACTCTTCTTCTCCTTAGAATAACATGCCTTTCATACATATCAGTCTAAGGGACCATTATATCGACATTTCGTCATGATCTGCATTTTTTCTTTTAGCTTCTTGTATTTATTTTTCTTGTTGGTCACTTTTTCATGCTTGCCTAGGTGGGGGCCAAACCGCTTGATCTTTTTTTCCTAGATGGGGGTCAAACCATTTGACCTATCTCTTTTGTTCGCCTTGGTAGGGGCTAATCAACTACTTACCAAATTTATCTTAGATAGCTCAATCACATGGCTATCTAGCATATCACTACCCATGCCGACAAATATCTCGCCATATCATATATTCATCCATACTGGCATGTATCATTTCCTTATCACATGGCTATCTAACATAGCACACTTTTCTATCCATACTAGCGCATCTCATATCATGACAACCATTTATCTCGTATATTTTCATAATAAGGGGATTTCCTCTAGAGCAAGGTTCATTTCCGTTACACTATCTTATCTATTATCAATCTTAAATCTATTCTTTATCTTGCCATCTGGCATGTTAGACTGCAACTAGCAAGTTTGTGATGTATCAGTTAGCAATATTTATTCCAAATCTTAGCTTCATCTCATTGGGGGCAACCTCATCTGATTAATAAAAATCTGCCTCCCTATCGCGATTCTCCTCTTTATCTTCTTCTACTTTAGCTTCGCGTCTCTCAGCAAAGACATGCTCGCTAAAGTGGGGGCAAAATGTAATATAAAAAATTGCACCTTACGCAATTCAACACAACAAATGATGCCTTCCTCCACATCATCAAAGGTTGTGTGCCACCATCTTTGTCCTTTTGTCCATCGGGATCACTTTGTTAGCTTCAAACTAGAGTTTCACCAACTTTGTTGACCTATCACCTTCAAGACTCTAACTCGGTGGAGATACGTCCACGTGGCCCACTAGCATGCTACGAATCTGATAGTTCGTAGGTGGCACTTTGAGCGTTACGCCTATGCCTGGAAGGAATTGTAATGCCTCTGCATGTGCCCACCAACATCGGTTTTTCATCTAGGGTCTATATCTCTCCCGTTTGAAGGCATTTTTGGGATCTTTTGGCATTTTGGGATCAGTTCTTGTAGGTTGGAGCTTTTGGAAATCTCCTTGGGAAATATTCATTGCTTTTCTCGCAAAGACCACTGTTGTTGCATCTCTCCAAATAGCTCACAAGACCATTTTCATAGCATCTTATAAAGGAGAGTTTACTCATTCTCTTTTTCATTCATTTTACGCATTATCACTCTTTTATCTTGCATTGTATTTCCATCATCTTTATCATTTATTTCTTTGTGGCTTTATTTGGGTTGTCCATGGAGGTGGAAACACCAAAATGGGGGTCTGACTTAGGCAGACTCCAAAATACAACCCCCAACATTTTCTCTCTTCCTTGTGTGTAGGTAGATGATTGTGGGAGAGTGGTCACTTTGTGGGAGGCCCCAATCGAGGACCAATTGTGAGTTCCTTTCATGTCTTTCCTTTTACTTTATTCTAGTTATTTAGTATTCCACATTTACTAGCTTATTTTTATCGGTTTTTGTGTTTTATTACATTATAATTATGTTCGATACTCTCTGTACAATTTTTGTACCTCATTTGTTATCCCAAACCTGCACGCTCATCCTCAGGACAAAGTCTTAGCAGAGCTACTCAAGAGCCTTGGTTCTATTAGCTTAATTTATCATTTTCAATCCCTGGCTCACCCTTAGCACTAGTATAAGTGAGGTATTGAAGGATTGGTTTGTCCTCTTGGGTTTATCATCCTTGAGGTGACAAATTTCCTCCATTACAAAAACATATAAAGCAAGTATGAGGGAATAAAAACAAACACACCTTGTACTAAAAATAAAGATAAAGAGGCATTGTCCTACAAGTCATCTTCCAACAGGTCATCATCCTCTCAATCTAGATCATATGTGGAGGGAGGACGAGCCCAAAGAGGAGCAATAACAAGGATAGGGCCAGGTGCAACATTGGTAACAAGAGCCAAGGATGAGGTAGCTTCCACATTCTCATCCAATATCTCTTGAGAGGCAAGAGTTAATGACTGGGTGAATATCATAGACAATGCTGGAATCTCCTCTAAAGAGTCAAACAAGTGCCCTTCTATAGAAGAGGTAGATGACTTGGCCCAAGGTAGTGAAACATGAGATGTACCACCAACCTTCGAAAGAGGGGTAGAGACAAACTTTAGAGAAGGTGGAACCTCCTTAATGAAATAGACACAATCCAACAAAGAAACAAGCACTAAAATAGATAAAGGATTAGATGAAGATATCATTGAAGCCAATTTTCAATGTTGAAACTTTGAAACGAGACCCCGCTCGAACTTTCACTTAGGCTAGACTAGAGATATAGGCCTTTGATCAATATTAGTAGGTTGCAAAATCCTAGGAAAGATTTGATAAAGATGCAACCTTGTAGATGGAGGATCAAGCAAGGCTGCATTAGACAAGGCACATTAGGCAAAGAGTTGATGAGAGGAGGCTCCAAGGAAGGAGCAATGAAAACCTGGACCCATTTAGGGTGAGGCTCACCAACAGTTCCTAAAGTAGGTAGGAGCAAGACAAAAGATAAAGCAAGTGATGCAGAAACAACAATAACAAGAGTTAGAGCAAAAACATGCCCAAAAACAACAAAGGTAGGAGTGAACATCGATGACTCACTTGTAGTCTTCAAAGTGTACTCATGCTCTCAGGCCATTTACCATCAATGATGCTTATGCTCACATGCAAGCTGGTTCCAACATAAATTGGGACTAGGAATCTAGTGGTCTAAGAAGGATCAACAACATCATGGTCCATACGAGAAGCCTTTGAGGCCATTGTCGGTGAAGGAGAAGGCTCAACTGATGGAGCAAGAGGTGCAACTAGAATAGGTACTATTGACATGTAATGTCCCATCATCCTATATTGTTTAGTATTTAGGTTTTTTCTGTTAATGAATCCTCATAGATTAATGATATAGATAGAGGGCACTTTATTTGATGATTATTTTCTTGTTTTAGATGTCACTCTAGAGTAAACTTGGTGGAATTGGTTAACAATTATATTATCACCAATTTGTCACTTTAGAAGTACATTAAAATCAAGTAAAGAACCTCCTAAAAGTGACTTAAGTTTAGTGAGAGAGTGAGGTTCCTTCTTGATAGCCACCCTTGAAGAGAGAGAATGAGTTCACTTAAGGAATAAAGTGAAGGAATTTTTAAAAATTAAAAAGGTAATAATCAGATATTTTAAGGAGCACACCTTTTGAAAAATATATGAAGGCAACTTGTGAGAGGGTGGAGACATGTATGGTTATTATTAATTTCACCTTGCCTCCTTGAGGATATTATTAAATTGAGGTGCTTTTGAAGACAAAAAACGTCACTGGCAGACACAGTTGCAGTTGTGAGAGACCAACCTAGAGTGTGAGAGGAGATTTTATTGGAGGAATCTCATTTGGGCTTTAAGAAAATTAGATAGGAAACTTGTTTGCTAGTTATGGCTAGGAGAGTTGTCTTCTAGGGAGCTTGACCCCTCTCTAGGTTGTTTTTGGGCTTAAAAAGGGCATATGACTGAGCTTTTAGCCTTGGGATAGAGACCCCCATCGACATCAACAATTTTTGGTAGTTATATAGTATATTTGAAAGAGATTTGGGCTTTTTTTGAGTGAGCAACCTGTGTGTAAGGTCACCCCTCATTGGGACTTCTTGGAAGTAAGTTATCATCATCTAATTTCAGATTTTGAATGGTTACATATGCAAAAATCTTTAATAGCATATTGAAATTAGAGTTTGTGACAAAGTTTTGAGTGAGTTGCTTGCTGGTTGAGCCACTCTTTTGTAAATATTTTGGGTTTTTGAAGACATCTATTTTGGGTTACTCTAAGGGGGTTCAATTACAATAGATACAATCTTGGTTTTAAACACATAGTCCCCATCTTCTTAATGCTTATAATGTTCAAGAAGTTGTTGTAGTCAATTGGTTGAGTGACAAGGTTAGTTTCCTACTAAATCATAATTGAAGGGGCCCTTACAAATCAACGCATAGTTCAAGATTCTATGACATAGGCCAAAACAAGGATGTCCCTTTAGTTGTATTTATGAACCTAGATTTGTTAAGGTGAAATCAATAATTGTTAAGTTTGATTTTATATTAGATTTGAATTTTTGTAATAAGATCTTGATAGTAATAAGACAAATTATTTAAAATTAAGTTATGATATCTCTTGATTGCAATTTAGGGGTTTTATTGCTTATGTATTAGAAAGAACTCAAAAAATCAAACAAACAAACAACAAACCATTTAGAAACTTCTGTCTATCTCTAAAAGAACATAAAAAAATTAAAATATAGTATTTTTAATTCAAAATTAATAAGCAGGTTGCAATTTTAGTGTTCCACCTAGAGTGGGACATTACAAGACATAGCCATGGGTTCCCTTCCTCTTTTTTCTTAAGGAGCAATCAGAGGAACATGGGGTACCCTCAAAGGCTATGAAGTAGGAGCCAATAGTGACAAGTGAGGGCGAGGTGAATGTTGACCCTTAGCATACCAATCAGGATGAAGGATATAAGTGAGGATCAAACCTCAAAGGGTGGGTAGGATGCAAAATTTGACAGCATGGGTGTCTTTCCCTTGTTTGCATCAAAACAAACTATGAGAATGAAAGACACTATAGACAAATATGTAGTCCTAGGTGGGTGAGGAGGTCTACCTTGAGGAACAAGTTTATCCCCAGCCACTAATAAAGAAGGGACAAAAGACACAACCTGCTACAACAAAGGTGAAGTAGAGGTTGATGTAGAAAGGGGTAACGAATACCTAGGATGAATTAACTTAGGACCTCCCCCATCTTAGACTGATAATGCGATCTATAAATCAAATCTTTGTGGGGAAGTAGAGGTCCAACTAGAGTAGGCCAAAAGTGATCCAATGAAAAATCCCCATCGGCTACAAGCATTCGATATCCAATATCCGGATAATATTTATTGAGCACTCATGAGGGAACTTCAAGCACTTGTGAATCACTAAGAGGATCACATCCCTAATGGTTAACTAGGGGATACCTAGTTTAATTGGAAAAAGATACGACTCATGGATAATTACGAATGTACTTGATATAGCCTTGGGTCCAACAAGGATTGTCAAAGTGATATTTCCCAATGTAATGCCCCGCCAGGAAACCCCGAAGGGATAAGCCACAATTACGAGAATAGAGTGCAACAATTTTTTTTTTTTAAAGTTACAACACATAAGATGCAACACGATAACAAAGATTCAGATTACATAGTGGAAGACTTCAACAACAATCTCCTAAAGAGTTTCCCAACGAGATTACTTAAATTTTCGCAATTCACTTAACTCACACAATTAGTCCAAAAGCTGGATATCTTAATAACGAGATAATTCATAAGCACGACAATTTCTTTCAAAGGATTGAAATGTAAATCACAAGCAAGGATTCATCATTTAAGATCCATTTATCAACCTCATTCAAGCTTTTCAATAAAAATTACAAACCATACATCTAACATACTAATAAACTAGGATTTCATCATAACAAAAGAGATCTTTCCAAGCATATTTAAATTTCTTAACGACAACTGAGTATAATTCATTACTCTAAGTTACATTCATTCATATACCAACTTATTGCATTAAAATGACGATTTCACACATGCATTACGATAAATCGCATCTCAACCAATTATGCTTTCGATCAACAAGGCATTCAAGATAGACTGAAAATAAGCATTAATAGTTAATTCCAATTATCCACTTAACCATTCTAACATAAGTTAAACATATATGATAAAGCTGAATAAAGGAAACATAAGAGAATACACCACAAAACACCATAATGATCTCAGAGTTCACCCCTAAAGGGCTACATCTCCGGGTCTGCTCAACTGCAAGACCCCCTCTGATAAATGATAAAGTTAAGAATACAAGAGGTTACACCAATTACAATCCAGCCATCAAGGTGATACATAAGCAATATACAAATGACCACACCGGTCGATAAATACATAAACGATCCTTACAAGGAACAGGATCCAGCTGAACATAATCAAAGCTAATAACATAAGAGTCCATGAGAGCATCCATAAAACTGATCCATCACCACCCAAGGGTCTAACATGAAACCGATACTCACAAGGGCAGCGACAAAGGACGACTCACAAAGGTACTCAAAACAGGACAAAATGACAACACACTAGCGAACGTAGGGACAAGTGTCATCACACGACCTGGTATGGATACCATGGCAAGTCTTCATAGGTCCCGACCCATACACTGGTAACCCTGGCAACCTAATCCGAACTTCCGGCCCATCCAAGCCTCATGTGGACCCACACATCCTCTCGTGAAGACAAGGAAGGTAGTTTGCCATTTCAGGCCTTCTCACAACATGTCGAATCTATGATAGCACTCGTCCCATGTGTGAGGCACATTATCTTATTTAGAGATTATTTTCTAATCTACTTAGGTTATCACTTATTAGACTTACTTTCGACGAGTTACCCGGCAGCCACTTTGGGCGCGGCCCCCAATCGAAAGCCACTTTCCCATACGACACTAGACTAACTCAGACGAACTCAAACCACGGAATACACATGGTCAGACGAACGGAGTACAAGAAGAAGAACAATCATCTGGTTAAACACGACTCAAGGGTAATCACTTACTGACGGTACTCTAACTAGAGACCTGACAACTAAGGTTAACCACGTATCATCATTTGACTCTCACAAGGAGGATATGACCAAAATGACACTATCACAACAATAGTCAACTCGGAATCGAGGACCGAAACAGGAACACCAAATCATTTCATACGACAGGGTCCTTTAAACAAAGCAAAACATGCCATTTCATAATTAAAGCAAATACAGTAATTAAACTCGCAAGGCAATAATCAGAAAAGACAATATTTTCTCAAATTGATTTAAGCATTAAAATCGATCAAGTTTTCTACAAGATCTAAATCCGATTACAGTTATCTACCTCATCAAGGGATAAGTTGTTTTGGTTTTCTAACTCCTAAGGTTCAAAGCATCGAACAGGCAATTTAAGTCATAAGGAGTTTTTTTTTAACCAATTCATAATAATAAAATACAGACAACCATAATCAACTAAAATAAGATATTAAATCTCCAACAAAACATCATAGCTTTACTAGTCTAAAACCGTCCTCTACAGTTTTGTATCATTTCTCAAGCCCAGATGTACCATACGGATCATGGAAATATAAATATAAAGGAAATTCAGTTGTAGATACTCATTTCCAAACGCACATGATATAAACTTATTAATCCAAGATTGGACCCAAGTATAGCCAATTAACATTTGACGATGAACTTATCAATATTAGAACTTAATTAGACAAGGTGCACCAATCATGAAGTGAAATTGAATGATTAATTCACCTATAAATTCTATTATATAATTAACCAATATCAAGTTATCCCTTATCATGATATGCCCTTTAATCATAATTACGAACAAATAAAAACTTAACATTAAAAATTAACTTCATTAACATGATACTAAAGTCATATGTATTTTTTTTTTAATACCAAACAAAATACATTGAAACAACCATATTTTTTTTTAACCATGTTTGAAACAACTAAAAACGCATTTTAAATAAAACTATGATTAAACAATCAAAGAAAAATGCATGTTAAAAGTTATGTGGGAGGCACGCTGGGAAGGGTCGTGCCCTAACCCAAGCGTTGTCCCATACAATGCGGGCGGCGCCACTCAACGCGGCCAGGCGGCGGCGCCCTGCGGTGCCCGCAGGTCCGCGGCGCCCTGCGGCCCTACGGCCACCGCAGCGTGCCGCGGCCTGGTCTCCAATGCTAGCGCGGAAGGGGGAAACAAGGGCGCGAGCGGGGGAAGAAGGGGGGACGCGCGGGGGAAGGGGAGGGGAGCGGGTGGAGCTCCGCTCCCCGCTCTCCCAAACCCCAATCCACAGCAAAAACCAAAACGCACGCCCATCGCCTAAACATAATACGTTTAGAATTTTAAATTAATACACACAGTTCGGTCTAAATCCCCAGTTCGAAAATAATAAAAACCAAAACGCCCAACTACAATGAGGGATAACACACCTCATACAAATTTTTTTTTTTTTTTTTTTAAACACAAATACACAGTCCGAAATTACCACAAACGCCAGCACAGGGATTTGATAAAAATTCCAATTCTCCAAACACAATGGGGTTTTCCCAACACCCAACAGCAATGAGGAAAATGAACATTTCCATTCAAACGAAAACTAAAATGGAGAGTTTGATCCTACCTGATCTCGCGTTCCTGGCAAGATCGGCTGAAGAATCCCCGTCTCCAGCTGCCCAGATCCTTCTTCCTCCATCCACAATCCTCCAAATTTGTCCCCCAATATCTTTTCCAACCAAAATCCTCCAAAAATGTCCCCCCTCCTATCTCCCCAAATTTGGGTAATATGGAAGAGTTGACCCCAAAAAAATTTCCATTTTTGGAATAAAAACTTTTATTTAAAAATAATACTTAAAAATTAATTCTTTTCAACAATAGCAACAATTTAACTCGCTTTATCAATTCAAAATTTGATTTTCTCAATTAATCAAATTTAGCCGTTCAAATCTAATAATCCAACAAAACACATTTAACTCTATGGCGATAAAATCTAAAACGTTCGTTTCAACAGCATATAAAATGCATCAAATATTCGAAAACAGTCATTAATTCAAATTTACTTCCAATTTAAAATAGGTAATCCATTAACAGCAAAAATTGCATAACGAATACTTGATTAATTTAATCATTAATCTTCGATGTACAAATGCATAAATACTCAAAATAATCACTAAGGACTAATTAATCAATTAACCAAACACACCAGGCACGCAAATCGAGAAAGTCAACCAAACAGACGACTCGCAAACCCAAGCAAGAAGGGATTACCGACGACGACTGGCGATGCTCACTAGAGCACGACTAAGGTCAACCAGGGTCTTACGACCACCTAATCTGACTCAAGGATTAAAAAGGGTACACTCAAACCTGCACATCTAGGTGAAGCCGAACTTCGCATTCAAGCGGCATTGAACCTGAAATTTCCTGCAGCCAAGATCACACATGCATACATATATAAAATTGAATGAAAGCGTTAGTCCGATACTAACATCATGAAATAGGAACACTGAAAATCTGCATATAACTAGTGTGAAACCACATCAACAACGATGCGTAAAATCAATCATCTGACTATAACATAACATTACGATTAACTAATCAAGATTAAACCAAGGTTAGAAATAGACTAGGGTAGGGGTACTACACCCAAAGTTTTAAGAGACAACCTATTATGTGTACAAAGGGTGGCACAACACTCATCATATCTTGGCCTATGCCAACCATTAACAAATAAGGCCTCCTTTGTAATGACATCAACTCTACATGAAGGATCAACCACTACACCCATAATGGCCTGACCATTTAACTTCATAGGGATGTACAAAGGGGCAGACTCTCCAAAATAAGGGACATCCAAAGGGGTGAAAGATATAGTAGTGGTCTTCGTTCTCTGGCTAGGAGGCGAGATAAGAGTGATAGTGACCATATTCACATACAAGTGCTCACTTGATTTTGGATTTGAAGGTGATGTAGGTACAAAGTTAGATGAATGAGGTGGAAAGGTATTTGTGTATATATATAGCTCATTGTTTTCTTTCACCAACCCGAATAGCTCCACTATCTATGTGGTCTTAGACAAGATGTCTAACAAAAATTCAATGCTCAGTGTCATATCCAAGCACATAGTGAAATTGACAAAACATTGAACCATCATACCACTAAGGGTATGGTCTATTGTTGGGAAAAGGTTTGATCTTAAGAAGGGTTATTAGGTTATCCTTTAACAATATTTGTATTATGCTCAAATAATATTCATTTAACTTAGTGAAGACTCTAATTTGTTATGACTCTTATAAAAATGTCTTATTTGTTTGAGGTACATAAACAACGTTAGTTTCTACTTTGTTCTTTCCAGACCCTTCCATGGAAGACATACCCCCAAAGACACTAGCATAAGATTTCGAAGTGGATTCTTCAAACTGAATCATCGTATGTTTGTGGCCAGTGAGTCCAAAACATAGATTGGCAAAGTTTTGATAGTGGTTGAGGGATAAATTTTCTCTCAATGTCAGCTAAAAATTACCAATAAACATTCTTTGTAGGTCTCTATCTGGTTGGGTAAAGGGAATTGTAGTAGAGATATATTGGTACCAAGAGGTGAAATTAGTAATTTTCTCATTCGGCTTTTGCTTACAATGAACAAGGTCGGCTATGGTGATCCTACTTCCAATGTTTTCTCGGAACTATTTGAGGAAAAAATCTATTAATTGATCAAACATCCAGATTGAATGATTTGCTAAGGAGCCATACCATTCTAATGTGGTTCCCTTAAGGGACTGAGAGAATAGCTTAAGCAATTTGGAATCCAAGTTATGGTAATTACCACACATGGTCATAAAGGAATTGATATGCACATTAGGATCCCCATCTCCATTAAATCAATCAAAATGTAATGCCTTAAACCCCTAGGGAAGGACAGTATGAAGGATACTCAAGTCGAGCGAGCTCTTGTGATAATAAGAAGGTAACAAAGATTATCCAAAAGTGGATGCAAGGTTTATAATTTGTTGCTACAGTTGTCCCATGTTTTTCAACATGGTGTTTAAAATGGGATTAGCAGGTGGAGGTGCACCATGCTTAGTAGAAGATGAATGGGTTCCATGACCAGCACCTCCACCAACACTAGCATGCGGTCCAATACCACCACCAGAGGTATTACTAGCTCCAATGTTGACACTAGAGAAAGTAGTGTGAGTTGTGGTGGAAGTAGTGGTAGAGCTATTAAACATGCCAATATAACCCAAGGGAATAGTAGATACATTAATGCTAGAAATCAAAGTATCAATCATAGGTCCAATGTCAACCATATGTACTATCTCCCCAAGCCTATCAACATTGATTTGACAACTAGTATCATTGAATTGACTATCTTGAGAGGGATCATCTACAAGGGGAGCGTGACTCTTAACGGTTAAGGATAGTTCCCTCAACATCTCTAGGTATCTGCTATTTAAAATTAGCACATCTCTTAAGGTACTTATCACATTCTCAGCATGGGGGAGGACATTCTCCCAAGTCAAGAACCCTTCAAATTCTCTTAAGTTCTCCTCTAATGATTGAATCTAGTCAAGTTGAATAGTGACTGTAGAATCATGGTCAATAGTGGGAGGAGATCCTAGGGGACTATTTATAGGGGTATTATCTTTCAATCCTAGTGTAGAAGAGCCCCTACTCCTAACACTCTTAAGGGGATGAGGAGAGAAAAGATCACTCGGGTTTGGCATGTCTTTGAACATTAGACTAGGTTGAGTCGAACTATAGTGATTAGGAGGGATGCTCTATCTAGAAGTCATCCTCAAAACATCCCCAGTGGCATCTGGGTCATAAAAGCTCATAGACAAGCTCTACAATACTTCAACCACTCCATGGGTGTGCAATAAAGGATTCAAATACAAATTATTACACAACTTGATTTAGAGAATTTTTTTGTGAAGATTAATCTATATTTACTCAATTGAATTTTTAAAATAGACTAAGTACTCAAGTACACACATCAAAAAAACATTCAAATGCTTCATGTTAGGTTCACCAAAATGTGGAGGAGGAAATTTGACACCCTCTATAGGTGATGAAAACCCAAAGGAGTAAATAATCCTTCTCCACTTCACTAAATTGGTGAGCCAGGAGATACAAACTACTTAACTAATCAAACGTAAGACAAGGTTTTACTGGTTAAACTTGTTTTTCGGACTACCAAACTTGAAAAGACATGGAATTGAGACTCTTTGGTGGTCTCTGTGCAATCTATTTGGAGACACGTGCATGGGTCAAAGATGACAGCGTGATGCAATAACACCCCATACAAAAAGAATCATAAAAACTCATGCAAAAAGTACAAAGAAAAACACAAATATAATAAATAAACTTTTAAATTAATACAAGAGTATAGAAAAGAAAAATATGAGTATAATATTAAATACTGAAAGGGAGAAAAGAGAATGAATGACTCATAATCATTCTATGATTGATGTCTCTAGCCAGCTCCTGAGCTTATCTTGAAAACTTGCACACATAACAGAGAAAAAAATGTTGGGGTTGTGTATAGAGTCTT
The DNA here is from genome assembly GCF_030272615.1 of Cryptomeria japonica. Classification (NCBI taxonomy): domain Eukaryota; kingdom Viridiplantae; phylum Streptophyta; class Pinopsida; order Cupressales; family Cupressaceae; genus Cryptomeria; species Cryptomeria japonica. Next base: position 299,127,750 of record NC_081413.1, on the reverse strand, counting down.
CCATAGTCAGACCCTCGTTTTGGTGTTTCTACCTCCACAAACAACCAAGATGATAGATTGATAAATGATAAAGTAAACTCTGAAATCAAGATAAAAAGAGATATGCTATAGAGATATAATGTAACAATGGTAATAGAGATCAAGGAACTCCCCTTCAACACCAAGAGAATAAGAGCTTGCCAACGTGAAGGTAAGAACCAATAGTTCTCCAATACATAGTTGTGAAGATGGTGATGAGATAAAATGACGTGTAATGATGGTGGAATGCAAGAAGAATGATTAAGAAGTTGCAAATATTTTCAAAATGTTCAAGGAGAGTCCAATCTATTACTAGAGAGAGCAAAATGAAGCTCTCTAGGGAAGTTAAACCAATGAGCTTCAAATTTGACATTGATGGGCGTGTACAAAGGCATTATGAACCCTACTAGTCATAGGCATAACACTTAAATGACCACCTTCAATATGTATTTTCATAGGATGCTAGCACAATGTGCAGATGTCTCTGCAATGCACTAGTGTCCACGAGTCAATAGTCAAATAAGTCGAGAAAAAGCCAAAGTGAAAGACCACTAGGCAACCCACACAAGCAAAAAATGACAAAAAGGTGAAGATGATCCCCAATTAGCATAAGGTGAAGGCATTTTTGTAGCGTGGAATTGCACGAGATGCAATTTATGATGTTATAGTATGAGAAAAGATAATATAAAAATTATGTTATGATGACATGAAAATGTCAATTATATAGTAGAATGTGCTTAATTTATGATATTTGAGTCCCATTTTCCTAGATGATGGTGTTATGCATGGATGTCTACACAACACACTAGCATGCAAGAAAAATGGATGATTCAATTGATTATTGAAGTGTTACTCTTCCTATAATTTGCCAGTGTAACACCACTATTAGATAGATCAAGTCTTGCATATGTGCCCAAACCTTCTATGTTTATCAAAACCTTATGCTTTCCAAAAAAAAAGAATACTCTCTCACTCACTCAAAAATACATAACTATTTGCACTTTTTAAGCTTTAAGAATAATACAACCATTTTACCATACTCTCTGAAACTCTTGAATGGAATCTTTTCGTGTTGTTTTGACAAAGTACAATCCATTATCATCAAAAGGATTGTTCTTGGGAGATTGTGACAACTTCCAATGGAGATCTTATTGTTGGGATAATTATATTTTTATTATTTTGGTAATCTATGTTTGTCATCTTGATATTTTGATGATGTGATATCAAATTTTAATTTTCTTATTATTAGACGTATTGTATCTTTCATTATCATTTTTATCTATCTATCTATTTGGTTGTCCATGGAGGTCAAAATACCAAAATGGGGATTTTATTGAGGCAAGCCCCTAAATAGACAACCTGACATTTCTCCTCATCTTCCTATATGCAAGTCTCTTAGAGTTATTCATAGCCTTGGACGAATTGGTGATATTTACTCTTTGTTTTGACAATTAAGACTTTTTTTTATATTTTACCATATTGTGTTGTGTATTCTTATTGCCTCAAAACCTATGTAGGGAGAGTTTTTTGTTGTGTTCTGTTGACCCCTATGTCCATTTATACAAGGTAGTAGTGCACCGTGCTATAGTCTGTGTAAGACACTAATATCCAACTTAGATAAATAATGCAAGTTTTAGAATAGCCTCTAGCACTTGTACCTTTTTCTTACTGTTATTATTAGATTATACTTTCATATATAGAAATAATTATTTAAATCATTTCTTTTTAATTGGTAATTCATATTAAAAAAAACATTTAAATAATAGTTTCATATTTCTAGGCTATAATTAGGTAAATCGGATTGTTGAATAATATTCATCATTCATTTTATTAAGTGTAGTAGGAAGTTCAACTCTCAAAGGAAACATATTGTTTAGTAGAGTTCAATTTCCTTCACTACAAACATGAAATAAAAAGACTCAACTTTTGGGCTACACAATTAGTTTTTGGGAAAATAAATATATCCTAGTTGTTTAACACCACTTATGGTGGTGCCTGTTGCATATAAGTACTTCAATCTTTTTATTAAATGGGCCTATTCAACTCACAAAATCAAAATGCATGGCCTCCAAAAATTTGCAAACATAATATAAAAATTAGTTGCATGCATAAAAGAGTTGTAAAGTGTAATTACACCTATTGACCAACTTATGATGTATTTTATGACACATCATGAGACATCTTATATTGGAGGATAATTTGGGAACCACCTTTTTGGATGGTTTTACCTCATGAGTTTCTAATTACCATTTGATGGTTTTAATTTTTGTATCTCTTATATAGTAGATGCTTAAGGTGGAGGTTTTTATGTAGAGTTTGTAGATAATATTAAAATATAATATTCCTATACATTTTTGGTTGGTGACACTCATATGAAGGCTTTCTCTACAAGTGTATTATAATTGTGCTTAGGTGGATATAGTTTTTATCTTATTATATGAAGAGATGAATGCACATCAAGGATAGAGATGGATAGATTCTTAGGAATGCACTTGGAGAACCTACTTTGCAACATCTCAAGATGGAGGACATGCATGTATATAAAGGTCTATATGTTGTAGCATCTACATCCAAACCTATGTATCTATATTGCAAAAATATTGGGACAAGATGAATAAAAAATAAAAGAATATTATTAGTTGGAGATATTTTTTTATCTTATTACAGGAAGAGATGGAACCCAAATCAAGGATAGAGATGGATATATTCTTAGAAACACACTTGGTGAACCTACTTTGCAACATCTCAAGATGTAGGATGGAGGACATGCATGCAGATAAAGATCTATAGGTTGTAGCACCTACATCCAAACCTACAACTACATCACAAGAAGATTGGGACAAGATTAATAGAAAATAAAAGGGTATTATTAGACTTGGTTTAGTTGATTTGATATTGTTGAATGTGCATGATGATAATACCACAATGAAACTTTAGAATAAGTTTGGATAAAATTTTCAAACTAAATCACTAGTGAATAATCTTTACTTAAGAAAAGAGTTATATTCCCTCAAGATGGAGGAGGATGGATATATGACCTAACATCTAAAAGTGGTAGTTACTGAATTGCACTTTGGAGAAGTGAAAATACAAGAGGGGGGATAAGTGTATGACTTTACTTTATCCTTTACCAAATTCATGGAATCACCTTGTTATGTCCATTGGGAGAACTACCATGAAGTTTAAGATGGATGAAGTGAATGTATCTTTTCTTTCTAAATAAATGAGAAGCAAGATTTATGAATTATCTAAGGAGGTCCTAATAGTTCATGGAAGATAGAAACAAAAATGTAAGAAAAAAGATGAGAAGTGAAATAAGTCTAGATCTAAATCCCATGAGAGATTTGAATCTCCTTGTAAGTTCAAGGTGGAATGTTGGAACTATGAGAAAGTTGGACATTTGAGAATAGACTATAAGAGGATTATTGAGATTAGGGTGTCTCAATCTTTCCAAGTTCTAACATTTATTCAATTATTATTTTATTAATTTAATGCCTATGTTTTATGCCTACTATGTCAATCATTTTGTGGGACCTATCGAGTGAGGTGAAATCCTACATGAAAGTGACTAAGATGACATGCAAGCTAGATTTGTGGAACTAGGCATCTTTCTTGGTGGACCCCATTGTGAGAATCACTTGGTAGAATGTGTAATAAGCTATAAGAGTCTATGATAGATTATGATAGGTTATGACAAGTGGAAGAATCAACTATGACAATACTATGATAAGTGGGCCTCATGTGATAAAAGTACATATGGATACAAGGTGTTTAAATGTGTGTAGGTACATAGTGTGTTGAGGTTTCCTATGCATGAGGAGGAAGGCATTAATAATATAAAAAATAATAATAGGTGTTCCAATTATGATAATGTTGTACGTGTAAGGTTGTTGCATTCTGAGGAGAGATATGACATGCCTGAAAGCATTGCATTCCTGTCTTGTGGAAATACTAGGCACACACCTTGAGATGCATTCTTCATTACATTGAATATATATTCAGTACTTGTGCATTGTGCAATGAGAGATCAAGTTTTTGCAATTACAAATATGCTGTCGAACTTATTCCAAAATTTTTATCATTGTTTAATAATTTTTAATTAGATTGTCTATATGCCTACATTCTAACCGTATTTGATTAATGGTAATATAATTGAGCTATTATTTGAGTGGATTTTTTTCTCCCAAAAGGGTTTTCCTTGTAGAAAATTGTGTTATGGTTTGTTCTTATTTTGAATTCTTATTTACAATATCTGAATGTGCATCTTCACACTATAATTATAAAGGGCTTTAAATAAATTCACATCATCTCCCCCAATTAGATTAGTGTAGGAAGTTTTTTCCACTTACTTGACCTCCTTTCAAGTAGAAGAAGAATGAAAAGGTTGATTATGATGATGAATTTGATAGACCCTCTTATAATGAAGGCAATGTTTTTGTCATTGCCTTAGCTACTCATGCATTAGAAGGTGTACAATTGATAGATTCTAGCACCTCCCTCCACATGAACTCACATCGAGGTTATTTTACAAAACATGAGGAATATGATGGTGGGAAGTGTACCTTGGATATGATTCTCATTTGAATACCGTTAGTGATGTTAGAGTCATAATTTGGTTTTGTAATGGATGAGAAAAGAGTATCAATGGTGTGATATCACTTGTTTGGCATAGAACCTAATTTTTGTAAGTAAATTGAATGATGTAGGAGTGCAAGTTGTTTTCTTGAGTGTTGGGGAAAAGATGGTCATAAGAGTTATGGTTCTTGCTAAAGGTGTTTAGAGTAGCATTTTATTTTAGATAGATGCATGCATAGTTCAATTTCATATCTATTCAATTCTTGTGGTGAAGATAGAACCTTTGCCTTCACCATTGGAACCAACTCAAATAAGATGTGTTGTGTCTACTTCTAATGGTAAATTTTTTGGGCACCTAAGGGTGCTCATTCTTTGGCAGCTAATTTACCATTAGAGAAAACATTGTTATGGACCCAAAGAGTGGGTCACATGAGTAAGAAAGGTTAAGGAATAAAAAATAAGAACCTTTCCAAGAGGTTAAATGATTGCAATCTTTAATTTGATTTCTATGAACATTGCACAAATAGAAAACAAAACTGTATAATTTTACTCTAGTTCTCATAAATCTTCAAAGGTGTTGGATTTTATTCATTAAAATGTATTTGGTCCTATTAATGTTTCTTCAATTTCCAAATTGCTATATTGTATTTCTTTCATTGATGATTATGGTAGGACATGCATATATATCCTTAGAAGTAAATCTAAAGTATTAATTTCTTTTAAATAGTTTAAGGCTCTTGTAGAGAATTAGATTGATAAAAAGATTAATATTTTGAGAACTAAAAGTGAATTTTAGCATATTTTATACATTCTCTAAGGATCATGAGATAAAAAGAAATAAGAAAACTTTGTACACTCTCAATAAAATGGATTTATAGAAAGAATGAATAGGACATTGATGGGGTGGGATAGGTGTATTCTTATAGGAGATAGAGTAGAACACAATTTTTGGGCAACCTTGTTACCTAGTTGATAAATCTTCTACATCAGCTCTCATTGATAAGACAACTATGTGTTGAATACACCACAAGACTGAGAGGGGGGGGGGGGGTTGAATCAGTCTTGATTAAGTATGAAAAATTATTTAATCACAAGTACATATCAATTATCATCAACCAACTAAACATAAATGCAAGATGATACAAAAAACATCATACACATGAACTCCAAAATTTTATGTGGAAAACCCAATGTGGGAAAAACCACAGTGAGAATCAAACTCACAATATGAATAAAAAATTCAATGTTTTAGGTTCAAGGCCAGGGAAGGTCACTTCTCCTAATTTAGATTTGCAATCTAATGCGCACAAACTTAGGGCAAGATACAATGGACTTGTAGACTAAAGCTCACTATTCTAGGGCAAGATATAAAGGACTTGCAGTACTAAGAAACATGATCTTAGGGAAAGATACAAGCTACCAAAAGGACTCACTATCTTTTGGCAAGAACAAAGAAAATATGAATTAAAATGAGTAAGATCTATTTATCATAAACACATCACAATATAATATTTAATCTTCTACTTCCACACATAAGCACAAAGAAAAGATGAATTGAAATGAGTAAGATCTCTTGATCATAAACAAATCACAAACTAATATTCAATCTTCTACTTCCACACATATGCTTATCCCTATTACACACACCCCATATGTTATACCACTATACCACTAAAGATATATCTTATGGGGTGCGTGGAATAGGGGGAATTTCAACCCCGTAAGATATATCTTTAGTGGTATAGTGGTATAACTTATGGGGTGTGTGTAATAGGGGCATTATCCTTGTTTTTAGAGATCGATACGCTTCCGGCCTTGCTCCTTTTTCTAGCACTATATATGGTCCACTCCATGAGATAAGGGTACCCTAATACATCCCACCATTTATTTCCAAGTCAATTCCAATAAACCACTCACACCAACACATCCTCCAAATTTGACATCAAACATAATGTGTAGATAAACAATAAAGCACATTAACTAGTCAACCCAAAAACATTATCCAATGAAAATAGCTCAATGTAGGTCTTCACATGCCATGATAAGACTCATAAAAATACTTTAACTCAACCTCCAATGCATATCCAGACCAAAAGAGTATGATCTAAAAAGATGAACCATCTGGATCAGCTAGAGATCAACACAACAAATAATGTTGAACAACAAATCAACACATCTTCACTTGCAAAAAAAATAACCCATGAATTTTGAAATGGAACACTGCACAAGCACTATGAACATGTCATGTAAGATACACCACTTGAGCCAACATGATAGAGCAATGCAGAGAATTCTTTGGACCAATCCTGACAAACAAGCTCATTATCAAAAGACTACAATAACCAGCTTCAACAATTGAATACTTGAGAAGCTAAAAACATAATAGTCCCACATCCACAAAGTATAGACATTAAATCCAAAACCGCAAGCTATCATCTTTAAAACTCAGAGGAATGCAAAGCATTATCCCATAAGGACTTTAAATACTTTTTCTTCCATATTGTAACTTCCAATACTGTAACCTTTCGGAAACACCACATACTAAATATCACCACCAAATATTAGAAAAACATATGAAAACTTATTTTTGCACCATAGATATCAAGAAACAAACAACTAGATAATACTAAACACAATTGCACTGAAAACACTGGTAAACAACTACAACATCAATGGAAACATCAACAATATTCTATGACAACAAGTTCGACATCAATGACAACACAAAATAACTTATGTTTCCAACTTTATCGCCTTTTGTCATTAATGGTAACACTTGTTCCACCATTCAATAATAGACTCTTCAATTGTAACTCTCGAGCTCAACATCAATATATCCTTTGACAGTGTCTTGGTGAAAATACCTGCAGTCTAATCCTTTGTAGGCACATATTCCAATATGACTTCCTTACCTGCAACCTTCTCTCTTAAGGAATGATATTGAATAAAAATGTATTTAATCCTTGAATGCATCACCAGATTCTTTCAAATCTTAATTGCACTTCTATTATCACACATAATCAAAATTACCTCATCTTGCATCACCTTGATATCTTTAAGAGTTTTCTTCATCCATATAACTTGTGCAATAGGGTGCTGTCACAATATACTCAGCTTCAACTATAGATGACACTAAATATTGCTTCTTTCTTAGCCAAAGAACAATCTGTCTCTTAAGAAAAAATCACCACCACTTGTACTTATTTCATCATCAACACATCTGGCCCAATTAGCATTTGTAAAAGCTTCCAAAGAAAAATCATCTTTCTTCTTATACCACAAACTAAAATCTAGAGTTCCTTTCAAATATCTGAATATCCTTTTCACTATTGTATCATGAGATTGATTTGGATTAGCTTGATATTTGGCAACCAAACAAACAACATACACAATATTTAGTCTTGAAGTAGTCAAATACAACAACCTACCAATCATAGATGTATAAATCTTTACATCCATTTCTAGAGTTTAATCATCCTTTCTTAAATGACAACTAGTAATAATAGGAATTCCAATTGGCTTACAATTTTCCATACTAAGTTTCTTCAACATCTCCTTGATATACTTGGCCTGAGAAATGAAAATACTATTTTTTGACCATATTACTCAAAGACCTTGAGGAAAAATGACAATTCACTAATCATTGACATCTCAAGTTCCTTTTGCATCTCTTCTAAAAACTTCTCACTAACATATTCATCTCCACTAAAAATTATATCATCAACATATAGAACCACTATCAATAGTTTATCATTTTCAACTTTAAAATAGATATTACCATCTCTTGTACCTTTCTTGAAGTTATGTTTAAACAAATATCTATCCAACCTTGCATGCCAAGCTTCAGGAGCTTGTTGAAGTCTATAAAGTGCCTTCTTGAGTCTACAAACCATATTAGGATATTTTGACAACTAAAACCCATTTGGTTATTCAATATAAACCTCTTATTCAAATTATCCATTTTAAGAATGCCAACTTTACATCCATTTGATATACCTTGAAATTATTGTAAGCAACAAGTGCAATAAATATTCTTATAGATTCCATCCTAACTACTCAAGCAAAAATATCCTCAAATTCTATACCTTCAACTTGTGAATAGCCTTTACAAACAAGTCTTTACATGTTTCTTGTGACTTCTCCATCTTCATTCATCTTGTTCTGAAACACCCACTTTGTTCTTATCACATTCTTGTCCACCGGTCTAGGTACCAATTCCCATATCTGATTTTTTTCTATCTAATTCAGCTTTTATTCCACTGCCTTCATCCATCCATTATCTTTGATGGCCTCTACAAAAGTATTTGGCTCTACCTTAGATAAGACATAAAATTTTACTTGTTCACTGACCTTAACAAGTCTTCTTCTAGTTTGAACTCCTTTATTTTTGTCTCCAATGACTTGATCTTCTGAATGTTGCTTTTGTACATACTTTGCAGGTGTCTTAGGTTCTTTTTTAGGTTCCTCTTCTTTTGCATTTGACTCTTCTTTATCTTTTGAACATACTTCTCTTCTATAGTAATGGGGGTATCTTCTTCTCAATCCCAGGTATCGTTGTAACTTGATTTCATTCTTCACTTTATCATCTGAACTTTCCTCAATTTTCTTTAGCCTCTTGTTGTAGCATTGGTATGCCTCACTTTTTGTAGAGAATCCTAGAATATTCGTCAGATCTTACATTAAAATTTCCCAAATATTCTTCAAGTCTTCCGATGTAGCACTTGCTTCTAAAGATTCTTAATTATTTGATTGTAGGTGATCTTCCATTCCATAGTTCATAAGGTTCCATTGTGTGATTCAACATTACTTGTATCCTATTAAGAATATATACAATAGTATGCACAACTTCTTTCTAGAACACATTAGGTAGGTTAGCATCTTTCAATAGAGATCTAGAAATTTCAACAACAATCCTATTCTTTCTTTCAAAAACTCCATTATGTTATGGAGTCCTAGGTGCAGATAATTGCTTGCTAATACCACACACTTCACAAAATCTATAAAATTTATTTGAGGTAAATTCTCCTCCTCTATCAGAACTTAAACATTTTATCTTATCTTTTATTTGATTCTCAGACATAGATTTGAACAACTTAAACCTATCTATTGCTTTTGATTTTTCTTTTAAGAAAGCAACCCATGTCATTATAAAATAATCATTAATGAGAAACATAAAATACCTTTCACCATTTAGTCCTCTATTCCTTGTAGGTCTGAATAGGTTGGTATGAATAAAATCCAAAGGTCCTGTGGTAGAATACTCCTTGTTCTTTAATTCGTTGTTTGTTTTCCCATCTAACATTCCTTGCACATTGTATTGGCAGGTTTGACAATATTTGGAAAATCTCCCACAACTAATCTTCACCATGTTGTCAAAGTTAATATATCCCATTATTTTGTACCACAACCAATATTCAGTGCTTTGTGCCAATGGATAACTACTTCCTTTGTTTTCATTTACATAATATACATTACCATTTGTTTGTATACCTTTTACAACTAACCTTCTAGAACCTCTCTTTTTGATCTCACATCTAGATCCATAAAATATGAGCTTGTACCCTTCACTACACATCTTAATCACACTCAAAATATTGTCTCAAACCTTTAACATAATAAACACCATTTGTTTTATGCTTACCATCAATGGACATGATTCCTTTATCACAAATAGGTGTAGCCTCCTCCTTAGAAAACTTCTCTTCCACCATCACATTTTTCAAAGTCTATGAACTCTCTTTTGTCACCTATCATATAATTTGAGCATCTGAAATCAATTATCCAAGGTTTAAGTTCCACTTATGTATGCAGTGTAGTCTTCATAGTCATTGATCTTTCACTGTTCTTCTCATCATGCAAAGTTCTTCTCATCATGCAAAGTACTAGACCTTTCACTACCCTTTTCTTCTATGGAAAAAAATAATGATCATTATTTGGGTCATAACAATCTTCTTCTTTAGAGGAACAAGTCTCCATTGAACAAAAACTCTTTTTTGGCTTATCTTTGTAATCTATTATTTTGTTTCTATTATCTCTCCTATAATTATCCTTTCTCTTGTTATCATCATCCGGTCTCTTATACTTATCTTTCATAAAATTACATCTAGCAACATAATGACCAATTCTTCCACAATTAAAACATTTGAAGGGAAACTTAGCTTTGTATTTTTTAGATCCTTTCTTTAGTCTCCTCACAAATTTTGCTTCGATATCATTTGGATAATTGCTTGTTTTAGGTACATATTCAATCTTCTTGGTGGATTTGAAAGCAACTCCTTTAGTGACATTATGCATCTTCTCAAACTTCAACATCTCAAAGGCAAAGAGAAAACTATAGAGCTGATCCAAGGTATATATATCCATTTTATGGTTTTCTTCAAGAGCCACACAACTTAGGTTTATAAGATCTAGGCAATGTCCTCAATACTTTTCTCAGAACTTCATTTAATTTAAATTCTCCCATAATACCTCTAATTTCACTTACTCTCATTCATTCGGTGTAGGTAACCTTCAATGTTCTCAAATTCAGACATCCCCAGTATCTCAAATCTATACTTTAGATTTTGCGTCTTGAGTTACTTGGTTTTCTAATCTCTTTCATAAATGCTTCTCAACTTATCCCAAATTTCCTTTGCAAATTTTGACCTTCAAGAACTCTAATTCACTCAAACTAATGACAATTACATTGTTTGCCTTGGCATTATTTTCATGATTCTTGACTTCATCTAGAGTAGAAGGACCACGAGTCACAATAGTATAACCAATCTTAATAATATAATGTATTCCAAGTAGTAGAGAATTCAAATGATCTCCATTCGTACCTTCTAAGAGGAATAATTTGTGCTATCAAAATTTGGTTCTTTGAAACTAATCTCCTATGCCATCTCAAACATTCCTCAAGTAGTTAATCTTATCATAGATGAACCTTTATTTGATACCAATTGTTGAACACACCACAAGACTGAGAGGGAGGGTGAAACAATCTTGACCAAGTCTTTAAACTTCTTTAATCATAAGTACTTATCAATTATGATTAATGTTGACTCCTAATTTTACATTAAACGCTAACAACCTTATGGGAATTTCAGTGATGGGGGACCTTTTGCATGAGATTCACTGAATAACCTTTGGGTTTGAGAGGCCGACTCTTCATACAATTGGGGGAGAAAAGGGGAAGAGGAAAACTTAAAAAGGTACACTACTTAGACGACACACCAGAATAATTTTAGGACACTAGCAGTATATAAAACCCAGATACATGCAGTTTTAAAGCCCATTCAACAATCTACATGCTCAACACCATTGGAGAAGATGATTAAACTAAACTTCATTCAACATAATATGCCATTCACCATTCATCCAACAGATAACAAGTCCCAAAACATAGTTTAATCTGTAGAGTCTCACAACATATATCATAGAAGTTACTAAATCTGAATAGATCACATAAGTCAATTTTCTAAGCTTCAAATAAAACAACCACAGAGGCCATAGGCACAATCTGATATGTTTATCATTCACCTAATTTAATTAACATCAAGGCTTTTCAATGAGACAAAGTCTAATAATTTCTCACGAAAGTCTGAACCCTTCAAAAAGCAAAAAAGAAGGCCTAAATAGAGCCCTCAGCCTTCAACAAACAACACAAAAGTATTAGAAAAATCCTAGCAACCGCTTCTGATCAAGAATCTCCCAGCGTGGCACTCCCTGAGACGCTACCCAGTGAATACAGCCTTTAATGTTGTTACTCCAACCGCATCACGGTGACCCCTGCACCTAGAAAACAAGAAAATCATATTGCAAACAACATTCTGGTTCACAAACCATCAAAGAAGACACACGATGACTCGAGGGAGACCTGAAGTCGAATGCAAAAAAGAGAACTGGATTATGCAATGTAGTGGCACCAAGTGTCGCTTCTAGCACACGGAAGATGGTGGGGCTGGGAAACATACGTCGAAGAAAAGACCTGCACCATGCGGTAGCTCTATGTCCTCTCAACACTGAGCAAGAAGAGCGGGCTGCTTAGAGAAATTCCAAGACACCACTTGGCATACGCGCGAGTGATCAAGAGAGTGAGCCAAATATTAAAGGAAGGGGCTGAAACTTTACCAAAATACCACACACGAACAACTTCAAAATAATATTAATAATTAACCAAATAAAAACCAATGCAAGATGAAACACCAAACACATGAACACCAAAATTTTATGCAAAAAACCTAATGTAGGAAAAACCATGGTGAGAATCACACTCACAATATGGATAACCATTTACAATGCTTTAGGCTTAAGGCCAAGAAAACTCACTGCTCTTGATTTGGACTTGCAGGCTAAGGCACACAACCTTAGGGCAAGAAATAATGGACTTGTAGACTAAAGCTCACTACTCCAAGGAGAGATACAAAAGGCTTTCAATACTGAGATTCACAATCCCAAGGCAAGATACAAGTTGCCAAAAGGACTCACTGTCTTTCAAATAGCACAGGGAAAAGATGAATTGGACTGAATAGGATCTCCCAATCATAAAAACATCACAAATTGATATTTGTACTTCTATTTTCACACATATGCTTCTCCATCACCCTCAATCAAGCCACACACCAATGCACGCATGCACACATCAATTTATATCAACATTCACCAAAACCCTCAATCAGGTCAGCCATAGATAGAATAAGCATAAAGTACATAAAGTTGGCCACCATGATCAACTGTGCTAAATACGGTCCACTCTAGGAGATAAAGGGGACCCAAATACATCACATCATGTCTTCCTAAGTCAATTCAAACAAACCACACACCAACACATCCTCCAAAGTTGACTTCAAACATAACATGTAGATAAACAATAAAAAACATTAACCATTCAACCCAAAAAATATTATCTAATGTAAATAACTTAATGTAGATCTTCACACACCACAATAAGACAACAATACTTTAACTCAACCTCCAATGCATATCTGAACCAAAAGAGTACGATCCAAAAAGATAAACTAAGTCAGCCAAAGGTCAACACAACAAATAACAGTGAATAATAGATCAACATACCTACACTTGTGAAGAAAATGAAAACATGAATTCAAAACTGGAACACTACACAAGAAATTTGAAATTTTCCTTGAATTTGCAACACTTGAACCAATACAGTAGAGCAATTTAGAGCATTCTCCAGACTAGTCTTGATAGATAGACTCATTATCAATAGATTGTGACAACCAACTTCAACACTTGAATAGCTAAGAACCTAAAAGCATAATAGTCCAACATCCACATAGTAGAGACATTAAATCTAGAGCCACAAGCCATCATCTTTAGAAATCAAAGGAATGTATAACATTCTCTGTAAAGACCACCATAATTTCAAAGTGACACAATTCACAAATTACACATCAACAAGCATACATTGGTGCCACGTGTCCAAATATACAATAATAAATACATGAAATTATATTTCAACATATAAGTTAGAGTGCAAAAGCCCGTAATAAGCTAAAAATAAGGAATCATATACCTTTCAAGGGACGATATGGTCAAATACAATGAATACATAATGTACAAACATGAAGACCAACCTAACAAGAATTTCCAAAATCTATCTACCTTAAGAACATCATAGGCGAGAACATTATCCGAGAACATTTCCACCCTACCACGAAGTAGTTACAATCCCCCAGAATCTTTCATGACATGAAAGATAGCCAATCCAACACGAGGAAGACTAGCAATGTGATACTAGCAAGAGTAATGGAATTTTATGCAACTAGCATAATATATCCATATTCTAACACTTGTGTAGCAATATCATGACATAGAAGATTCATATAACACACACATGAAGATAGAAGCAACAATCCTTTCTTAACTATCATTTCAAGATCTCAGTGCCATCTCAACCACAATATTACAAATAAAGATAACTTCAATATTTTCCAAACATTCACAAGAGAGCATAAAGATTAAAAAATAATGTTTAAGCATACAAAATATTAGATAAGAAAAATTAAGAGCCTACATAATCTTATTACAAATTTATCCTTGATATAAAACAAAATATTTTAAAATTAAGATAAGTTTTATATCATCAATGATCAAGGATATATCTCTGACTCATCAATTGTGAATGTCGACTAAAATATTAAGGCATTGTTCTTTTGATCACTAGCTTAATAAATAATAAGCACTCAAATGAGGACAACAACCAAGCAAAAGAGTGGATCAAAAGTCCTCAATGATGAAACAAAAAGAATTGATGCATGGGCTAGCTCTAGTAGTTGCAGGCACTAAAATTGGAAGGACATTGCTAGCACTAACAATAATAGATTTAATATTTGAGACGAAGCATCTATCTCAACTAATTAGCAATTACAGATTCAACTTATCAATTGATTGCCATGCTGAAGATTATATGCGTGTAGAATAATGGCCAAGAATTGGGAGTCAAATCATAGTTTTTTCACATTATAAAAATATCATGACAAATTTCTGTGATAAGGTACTTCTCAAGTTCACACAAAATATAAGGAAATAAACACAAAAACATAGGATCAAACTAAGAATTGGGCTAATCTTAGAGTATTGAAAATAGAATGAGGGCATACTACTACCTTTCCAAGCAATGATGGATTAAAATGGAATCGATTTACATGCATGTGAAAAGACAAGAAATCTGATCCTTAACTATTAGTTTTGATAAATAAAGCATTTATAACATTCTTAGCCACTTGTCTCAAGATCGAGCACTAAGTTTATACAAACTAATTTATTTCTAGAGTAACAAACCTATTATGCCCTGCATATCTAGTCCCATCATTTTTATTCCATGAAAATACGGGTCCCCTTTTTTTTTTGTCTTTTTCTGTTAGTTTTCCCTTTGTTTATTAGCTTTTGTTTTGGCCACCTTGGGAGTTCGAGTTCCCAAAGTTCTGAGGTGGGCTTTTGCTTGTTTTTGTTTCCTTGTATGGAAGTTCAGGTTCTTGGACTCCCGAGTTATTTTTTGTTTTGTTTCGGGGTGTCACCTCAAAAGTCTGGGTCTCCAGACTCCCAAAGTGTGTTTGCCTTTTTGATGGTTTTTGTCCTGAAGGTTCGGGTTCTCGAACTCCCAGGTTGTTTTCCTGTGTTACACTTCGGAAACCCGAGTTCTCGAGTTCCCGAAGTTGCATTTAATGTGGTGTAGGGTTAGGGTATAAATATGTCTGGAGGTCATTTAGGAGCTCATTTGTGCACTCACTTTTCTGAATCCAGAGCTTTGAGCTCGCAATTTCAAACTCCCACACGCCCGCTCTAGCACCATCTCCATTTTTCATGCCAAGTAGGTGGATTTCTCGCCTCCTTCGTGTGGATTTTTGTGCGTCTTAGGTTAGATTTTTTTTTTTTTTAGATTTTTCTTGTTTTGTGTGTTTTTTGTGGTTTTTTGTTTTGCCCTAACCTCGGGTTCCCAAAGTTTTGGGTTAGGGATTTTTTCTCGTTGTCATTTCATTTTGGAAACTAGGGTTCCTGAGTTCCCAAAATGATAGTCTTTTAATTGGTTGTTTTATTTTTGCGTTACTTCGGGAACCTGGGTTCCCGAGTTTCCAAAATGATGGTTTTAGGTCTTAGATTAAATTAATTCAGAAACCCAAGTTACTGGGTTCCCGAATTAGTGTCTTTTTGCATGTCTATTCAACTCAGAACCCCATAGTCCCGAGCTCATTTCTTGCTCCATATTTTTAGTTTATTGAGACTTTGGTTCTCCTAAGTTCCACATGGCATGTTAGAGTCCTACCCTAGAACTTCAGAACCTCGAACTCCTGGGTTTGTTTTCATGAGTCTCCTATCTTACCAATTCGGAAACTCGAGTTCCTGAAGTGGTCTCCTTTTGTGTTGTTGGTGAGTTCGGTATCCCGGGTTCTCGGGGTTCTGAATTTGCTAGTTCTGTTAGGAGTCAAAACTTGGGACCTCGGGTTATCTAACTCCTAGGCTTTCTTTGTAGTTTTTTTGTTTTCTCACCTAAAAACCTCGGGATCTCAACGTCTCAAAGTGAGCTGTTTTTGTAGAGATTTTTCTTTGAGTAGTTTTTTATGCTTGTTTGCTTGATTTTGCAAGTTTAGCTGTGTTTAATGAAATCTTACCAAAAGGCAAAAGATCTCAAGAAGCTACAAGTCACCATGAAGTACCAATACCAGGGGTGAACATACACCTCCAAGATGGAAGATGCTATTCAATGGGTAACAGATACAAAGATCAGGCATATTGAGCTCAAAGATATAGAAAAGCAATTGGAGAAGCCTGGACTGAGTAGAGGGGACAATTTTATCACAATTAGTGTAGGCACCAAAATTCATAATGTAAGGTGAAATTCTATAACGCCGACACTAGGCAATGTGTTGATGCTAATGTGAAATTGGTGATTGATTTGTCACCGAATATGTTGGCCCTACTTTTCTCGATTCCCACTAGGAAGGAGGTGATGGTTGAGGGGGAAAAAGACAGTGAAAGAGAATGGAATCAAAATATAAGCCAATGCAAGAAAATAATGATTGAGGAATGGCTCAAGGAAGAGAGGAAAATAGGCTTGAAGGCAAATGAAATTTTGAGGTAGGATTTTAAGGAGTCACAAAGGGATCTAATAATAATGCTCAGCAAGGCCTTCGACAAACTTGCCTGCCGACACTTCCAACCATGGATGTTCTCATTCATGTTAACCATTTTCCATGGGCAAAAATACTATGAATGGGCTCAAATCTTGCTAGATAATATAAGAGACCAGCTAAAGGAAGTACATAACACGAAGAAATTTTTCTTTACATCTTATGTTGTCTAGGTGGCAGCTAGATCCAGTCAATTCCCAAGGCTGCAGGTTGAGGGCAATTTGGGTGAAGATGAAGGACAAAATGCTGTATGGGAATATTACAACCAATTACCATTAAGGGAATCCATATTGTAGTATAAGAGAATCAATGACACATTTTTGTTTCCATTTATTATAAGGCTAACATGTGACACTAGGTTTAGGCTCAGCAAGGAGGCAATGGAGCCGACTAAGAAGTGGGGGTGTTGGTTTATACAAAACTCCCGATCTACCTATTTGAGGGTAAATGGGTTCACTAGAGAACCATTTTTTCTATTTAGGTATTGTACAAATAGAGTAATTTTGTTGGAATATGCAAGACAAATGGTACATTTGCAAAATTTGTTGTGATCAAGACATAAGACAGGGGTTACAGGTGAAGATTTACCCTTAAATTTATCATTCTCTTCATGTCCATAAATTCATGTGGCAAAGGTTGTTGAATAAGAACTGCAAAAACTACAGTTGAAGCCTTTCAATTATGCCAGACAATTTTATGATCCATAGAATAAATTAAAAGGATTGATGCCAAAAGTATATGAAGGACATCAGCCTACCCTGGAGGATTTTTGGGCCAATCTTCAGGATAGCTTCGAGGAAAGAGAAAAATATTACCATCGCCTCACTGCTCCACAAATAAGGGATTTTAGTATCGATACCAACCTACCCAAACAGTTGCATGATGATGGTATTTTGCAAGATCCAATGTATAAAGAAACAGGAATAGATAAGAGGTCGCTCCCTCCGATCAAATGGTCACAACAGGAAGTGGTAGACATTGATACAATTTCTCATGCAGTAGTAGATAGAAATAGGAAGTGGTTAGGTCCGAGGATTAAACCAATTGCCTCCAAGGGTAAACAAAAGAATATCTCGACTGACAATCCTCAATCAAGGATACATAAGGAATACACAAGGAGAACTCAGTCAGAGTCAAGGAAGAACACCTCTACAAACCCTGAAGAGGAAGCTGAAACTCCTTTGACTATAGAAGAGTTGAAGTAGAAATTAATTGAGAAAATGAAAGAGGCAGAATATCTGGAAAAACATGTGAGTTTAGGGATTACTGCCGACCTAGGGGTCACACCACAAGCATAAATTCATCTTGTTAGGCTTGCTATTGAGGGTGTTGTAGCAATGATGGAACAACCTTCTCAAGAGGCTCAACCCTCTAGTAACTTCACCACTACTGCTACAACCACCACCACTCCTACCACTACTACTACCACCACTTCTACAACAACACCAACCACCACATCAACCACATCTGTTGCACCGGTTGTTTCAATAACACCTCCACCCTTGGTTACAACAATTGTCACTCCATCTTCTGTTGATTCAAATATGCCTCCACCTAGGTTGACTCCTACAACTAGAATAATAACTATTCATAATGTGGAGTTAGACTCGGACCAAGAGGAGGCTGAGCTAGCACCGAAAAAGGTAGAGGCAAAAGAGAGGAAAAGAATGACTCCTTCTAGTGTAGAGAAATGAAGGAAGCCTATCATGCAAAAGGAATCAAAACTTCCACATGTAACCCCTATGGACAGATATCATCAGGGTCCACAGGAGAAGCAACAAGATGAAGAAGGGGAAATGGAGCAAGGACAGGATGAAGAACATGATGAAAGGTTGGTTCTCACTCATAGGATGTAGAAAAATTATTGAAATATATCACAGGTGGAGATACAGAGAAACAAAGTCAAGAGCCAACCAAGGACTTCAACGAGCAAGTGAGCGAGAAGTTAGAAGAATATCAACAATAGCTTGATATTGATGGCACCCTACAATTGAACTTGGCTCAGCAAGTGCTCTCACAACAACAAAAACTTGCCATACCAATGCTCCCTACCCAGGGAGAGACTCAAACTCCTCTAGATACAAAGGTTGGAGTAGAAGAGCAACAATAGGAGGAGGAAACGTCACAAGATGCTAGAAGGGTGACGACACAAATAACCACCCAAGGAGGAAGTATAGATGAAGGAACACCACAATGGTTAACCTTCACTTTTGATAAGAAATAGAAGGTGGTGTTGCCCAAACTTACATTGCAACAGGTTATGATGGAGGAGCCAAAGAAAACAAAGGCCAAAATAATTCATTATTTATCTAGAATTGGCTCCAACCAAGTAATTGCCGATATTGTATCCCCTGTGGAGACTGAAGGAGAAGCTCCTTCGAAATATCAAGTATCACAGGTTAGGCTTGGAAGGCAAATGAAGTGGGGAGAGCTTGATACTTTAGAGTTTGCCACTAGTACGGTTAGGAGCAGAATGGAGAAGGAGCTTAACTCCCAGCTGCAGGTAAAGGCACAATTAGAGCAGTGTAAGCAATTGTTGGTGGAGATGGGGAAGCCTTTGGATTCAAGGGAAGATGACACATTTCTATCCACATCATCACTGCCAGAGGGTGATGTAAGAACTTTGATTGAAATAACAAATGTAGCTACTACTACCAAATTTTGGCAAAAAGAGAACGTTTCAAAAGTAAAACTCTTCCTACAACATACAACATGTATTTATGAAAAGAAAATAAAAATGGAGAAAGCAATCAAAGATTGTTCAGTAAATTGGGAATTGAGGATTAGAAACTTCGCTAAGCAGTGTAAAAATTTGAATAAAATATTGGCCTTGGGTGAGGAAGTGATTAAAAATGAAGATTTGCTGGGAGAAGATGATTTTGGTAGTTTACAATCTTATATATTTATAATAGAATTTAAGATAGAAGTGCTTGAGCAGTGCAGGTCAAAGATATTGGGGGTACATGCTCCGCTTTTGAAATCAATTAGTAAATATGAGAATTTTGTGAAGAAGTTGCTAGGGGCATATGGTCACGATATTTTGAAAGATGGTCGCCTAAAGGAAGGTATAGTGCTAGATCAATGGGATCTGTATGCGGCTCATGATTTTGCTCCTATAGTAGAGTTTAATACAAAGTTAATGGGTAGATACTCATTTTTGACCTCTCAGTGTATACATGTGAAGGGAGTAATTGATAAGTTGGTCAGTAGATGGGAGCAGGCAAAGCAAATTTTGAAGAAGTGTGAGTTTTGAATTTCATATGTTGCCGATCCTCTTGAAGATACAATTGCATGCTTTATTAGTTACTATAAGAACTCTAAAAGGAGTAAAGGATGAAGGTATAGTTGCCACAAATGCAATTTTGATAGATTTTTGAAGATATTTTTGGTTGACACCAAGGCTGGCATTTTAACTGCTATAAGACATCAACTTCAGCTTTTGGGCAAATTTTGCATGGCTGTAATGACCAATTTCAGAAACACATGTTTCGTAGTGATAGTTAGTTAGTAGTTTCACTGGAGTTCAAGGCAGAGACTTGCATGTCAACTACAAATCCTTATTTTTTTAGCACTTAGTTTAGATAGCTTTAATTCCTAAAGTTTAGGACATGAAACTCTATAAATTAGAAATTTTGATTCTTTGTAAGGGTCCTGAATTGATGATTTGAGGTCCAATTAGAGATTCCATTAGAGATTTTATGCAGATTTTTATGAGTTCAAAGAATTTTTGTGATACTCTTTGAAGTTTAATACAAAAAGCATCTTATGGATTGCCTGATCTACTTGTGTGTTCTATATGGTCATGTTCTTCATAATCTAGTAACTTCTATTATTTGAATCAACAACTAGTTCTGTAAGGACCGACATAATTTTAAAATAACGGAATTCACAAAATACACATAATCAAGAATAAATCATTGCCACGTGTTCAAATACACAAGGTTAGATACAAGAAATTACATTTCAACATATAAAGTTAAATAACATAAGTTGACAAGAAGATAAACATAAGGAAACATATACCTTTACACTAAACCACAAGGTCAAATACGATGAATACATAATGTACAAATATGAAGACCACCCTAAGAGGAACTCCCAACACATCTCTCCATCGAGCACATCATGGGCGAGAACATTGTTGGAGCGCGTTTCCACCCTACCATGAAGTAGTTACACTTCCCCGGAATCTTTCGTGAAATGAAAGATACCCAGCCCAGCATGAGGAAGACTAACAATGTGATACTGAAAAGAGTAATGGAATTTGTGCAACACTAATGCAACAACATCATGGGCGCACAACATGTATGCAACATACATAGCAGACAAAGCATCCATCCATGTATTTCCTATTTAATAGTTACTCACAAAAAATAGCCAATTATGTACACAAACATATATTTACACATTGAAATTCTATGATGTATACAAAGATTGCAAAAGAATACACGCGCTTACAAGACACATAAGTGTAGATATAATCAATTAGGATCAAGCATATTTGAATATCTAATTGAAGAAAAGGCATACTTTAATCAAACAATGAACCACAAGCTTTCACATTTGTATGAAGATAGGAGAAACAATCTTTGCTTAGCTATCTAAGATCATAACAAGATCTCAATTCATCCCAAATCACATTTATGTCTACAGGTAAACATAACTTGAATTTATCTAAAACTGAGAGAAAATACAAGAATTGAATGAACATATAAGTGAATTCAAGAGGATACAAGAACATCAATCCATTCATTCAACATTACCATAATTCGATTTTCTCAACTTATAATTCAATTTTCTCAACTTTTAATAGATATATAGGACAACAATCATTAGTCATAATGCCATAAAGAAGGTAAAGGGAATCTAATGCATAAAAGGGTTTACACCAAAAATTCTTCAAGTTACGAGTTACATAACATAATCTTAATGAGATCAACATCAACCGAATATAGGATAACATACTATTAATTCAATCATATCCTGTCGAGATATCCTCTCGAGTGGTTTTGGTCTCAAAAAAAACACCCAGGGCTATTAATGCAATTAAACAAGGCTATTCATGTGTGTCTCATAAAGAAAGATCGATGCATATTATAGAGGTGTCGACCAAAAAAATAGCCTCCTTCTAAGTTAAGAATCAATGCTAATTCAATTGCATGGCCTTCTGAATACGTGGATTTGGCGTTAATTAATTTTTTTACCCTCACCTTCCATTCTTCTCGCATGCTCCCTCATGAAATAAGGTATACATGCCAGTTCCCATTCATGCAAGAAATGAATAAATTTAAAACTAGTTTCCACTCATCAACCATAGCTATATTTAGCTCTCCATGGCATTTAGTAAATAAGTGACTTTTCCCAAAAGTCATTCGGTTCCTTAATTCTCAAATTTTTATATTATAAAATAAAATAAAAATGTTCACTTCACTCTACCTTTAAAAAGGTGTGCTTACCCACAAAAAAAATAAAATCCTACGTGCCCTTTAACCCTTCCCTTTTCTTTAAGAAGAACCACTTTTAGTTCTATTTAAATTATTTTCTTTTTTTCTTTATAGCATGCTGCTTTATTTATAAAAAAAAACATGCGTCATTTATCTAATAAAATAAAAATATCTCATTTATTTAAAAAAATAAATTAAAACAAATCTTCTTTACTAACAAGAAAATGAAATATTATCTTATAATAAATAAAGTAAACTTAAATTCATAATTTTTTAAAAGTTTTGAATATATATATATATATTTAATAAATAATTAATTAAACTCTTTATAATAACAAGAATATATATTTGATTTAGATATAATTTCTAATTATTGTTTTTAGAATTTAACAAAATAAATCTATAAATGACATAAACATAAATTATTTGTAATTAACGAAAGAGGGTCATGACAAGTTCTTCTTGAATGCTTTGTTATTTTATGAATCATATCATGCATGTAAATTATATATGAGGATTAAATTGATAGGGCGATTATTGGTTGGGTAATATTAATTTCCGTTGGTGTGTGAAGTTGATTGACTTTATATACTTTTTGGAGCTCGTTATCTAAATGCTGATTTAGTAATATTGATAATATTGGGATTATGAAATTCTGACTATGTAGTTCATTTAGTTGTTATTGTATTGATTTCATTGTTATTTTCTTGTTCCCCTGAATTATCTTTTGCTGTTTATTTTTGAGAGAATCTAAATCAAAAAATACAAAAAAGTGGGTAATTCAAAGTTGTTCCAACCAGTAGGCCCCTTGACAGGTACAATTGCATCAACTACTGAGTGACCAAAGACCATCGCGACCCAACTATAGAGACCTTGGAGTAATTAGTCTTTCAAGATTGATTATTTTTTAGGAGAGGTGGCGAGTGTTCACATAAACTACCTGATTGTTGGTGAGTGTGTCAAAACACTCATCAACAAGACCCTTTGGTATGGATAATGATATCGAGCTATGTGGAAATAATGGCTTTGGGAAATCATTAAACAAGTGAGTGGAAAGAAATAGAACATCATAGAGAAAGATTAACCAACTTCATACCTGGCAGCATCTTAATTTCCCATCAATCTCTTCCTAGATCTCATCCTTTACCTATAAAGAAAGTGAAGATTTCTGCCCATAATCCAACGTCCTCCTATTTTTATCAAGTAATGTGGAACCAAATTCTTTGCAATCTGGTCGCTTGTGAAATTTGAGCCCCACAACGTCCAGACTTTCTTTTGCTTGTGATGATTAAATTTTTTTGTTCATGACTGTGAGTGATTATCCCCATAACATGTCTATCGTTACCTTCCATGTGCATAATACTTGCCTTTTTTTTAAGAATCACCCACATTCCTTTGTATTGCTATCATGCATTGGAAAAATACCAAAATAGTGTCCTTCCGACGAAATGCCACTTGGCCTATAAATTATCTCCCTGAACTATTTTGAGTTCTCTTTCATAATTCACATAATTTGGCTTATAAAATTATATCCTTGCATAAATTCCCTATGACATGGGCTGTTCTCCACATAAAATGACATGGCCATGGCATGTGGGAGATTACGTGACGTGGCATAGGGGCCCACAGAGAAGCGTCAGGGTTGCCAATTATCGCTGGCGTGGCATGGGGTCCACGAAGAAGGTCATGGGGTACCGATGACAGAAAATGACAAACAATGTGGCGACCGTCGGTATGTGAGTTTCCAGCAAGGTCATCGGATGGTGATGAAAAATAATTATGAATTTTTGTTGGAAATAGCATTGGAATCCACAAATGGGCTAATGAAGAGCCACGACCAAAAGAGTTGGTCTACGTGTATTCCACTTGGTCAGGGATTAAAAAGTGAAATGAAGCTTTTAGCTCAAAGTTGTTTGTAGCCAAAGAGTCTTTAGACAGTCGGAGTGGGGAAATATCTCTCCAGGCAAATTTTTGTCTAGACAGTTCAAGATTCTTTTCAAATTTTTGTAGTCTTTAGGCACGTGAGAATTTCTTAATCTTTCACAGTTTGCAGAAAAGCATGGTAATAGGAAAAATTATCATTTAATCATTTTATTTTTCATAAATGCATAGGCTTGGATAGGTTTATTTAAGTTTATGATTATTTTTTGTCATTTGCAGTGCAGGGAAGCAAAGGTGGCGACGATATTTTGGAGGCGTAGTCGTCGAGGTTTTGAAGAGAGATCGAACCCATAATGGTAGGTATATTTTCTAATATTTGTTTGCCGATTTGTCATGTTGGTAGGGACTGTGGGTGGAAGATGAATGTTCATCAATGCATAAAAGAAAACCCTAGTGTCGTAATAAATTTTTTATATATGAACTAGGGTTTGCTCATTGTGTGTCTCATTTTTGCATGCATTTTGGCCACCCATCAAGACTGCGATTGCTAAAGAATACGAAAGTTTTTTGTATTCGGTGTGGGTTGTAAGAAAAATCGTGAGGGTTTTTGTAATAATTTCTCTAGGGTCTAGGGTTTTCCCTTTCTATATATCTTTTTTGTGTCAATTTGGACTACCCGACGGGACTGGGTATGCTAAAGTAGATGAAAGTTTTTTTGAGAGTGCAGCAAAAAATTTTCAAATTTCAAATTTTGCCTAGTTGGTTTGTCTGTTTCGTGTATACGTATTTTTGATGACCTGTCGGGACTGGGAATGTTAAAAAGCACACAATGATACACAAGGCAAAATCAAAACACTATAAATAAAACTATGATTCTCCACACACAACTGGGAATGCTAAAGAACACATAACATTTCCACAATGTAGTATTTGGTGGGTTGGGAAATACATGACGGTCTTATGCATATTTAGACTGTTTTGGTATGAATCAGGAGTGTTTTCACACATGTGGTCTTATCATGGAAAAAACACAGTGGCTTTTAACTGTTTATATCGACGGAAGGGCGTTGTGGACAACATGAGAGATTTTTAGTTTGAAAAATGTGTCATTTTTAAATACACTTGGTTGCGACATCAATTTTATATAAATTATGTTAAAAAAATGCATCTATAACTAAAGCTGAAAGATAAATATGTTAGGGTTTTTTACTCACTGTCTTTACTAGAAGAAATCCTTGAGATCTACCCTGCAATCCAACGTTCCTCTTGCATGTGGTCAGAAAAAACCCTTTCTTTGCTGCCACCTTGAACTTCCAACGTACAAAACCCTCTGTGTGTTGCTCAAAATTAGATATGCAAACTTTGTTCTTAACATAAGCTTCCGACCGTAAAAAATGCTTGACATTGATTGGCCGATGTTTGTTTTTCACGCCACTGTCTTCGTTGTACGAGAGTTCCCGACCGTCGAAAATGCCTGACATCTAAATGTCCTCACGTTTGTTTTTCATGTCCACGTTGGAAAATAAAGCACTCCACATGGGGCCCATAAAAGTCCACGTATGTATGGTGAATGCCCATACTAGAGTACACCGTGCTATTTTATGTGGGCGTGTTTGCTCAAAATTATATATGCAAACTTTGTTCTTAACATAAGCTGCTTTGACAAACTTTTTGTAAAGTCTACTATTAGATATGAAATAGGTGACGTTTTTGAATATTCGTGGTTGCCACTTCAATCTTAGAAGTATTTCAAATTTCTCTATTAATGCAATGTATTTCATTAACTACGTATTTGTCATTAAGTCTTGCTAATGTCATTGCCAAGAAGCATATGTTGCTCGTCTTCAACCAATGATTGTTGAAGAGGAGCAACATATGCTTGTCGACAAATGATATCAATAAGACTTACAACCAATGATTGTTGACATTCTATATTTCTGTGTAAAGTTTCTAAATCATACCCAGCTCTATTAATTGCTATGTCTCTGCAACTTCTGTCTTGATGGTGGTGACTATGTTAAAACACCCATCAACAGAAACTAGCACTAGAAAGAGGGCCTGAAGGAAAAATTCTCTTAAATTTCAATTGCACAGTCTCACTATGACCTAACATGGTACTCCTAGGAGATAGACTTTTACCATTCACACAACCCAACCTCAACTACGAACAAGATGAAATCATTCCCCAACTATACTCTCTTGCTTGGGATAGTAGAAGGAATCATAGTGATTGGTTACAATTACAACAAGTCCTTAAAAACAAAAGGCAGAAGGGTATATGCATAGAAGTAGAGGCACACAGGAAACTCCTTGCTCAATGAAACTCTCAAACACCTCCTCCACAACCAAGAAATTGAGATACTAAAGATGGAGCATATATCATCTTTCTCTCCAAAGAGGTTTCATAAAGTTCTTAGGAGTAACTCTTCTCCATCAGACTTAGTATACTTAGGACCTGCAACTAGGAAGAAGAGGAATAAATCTAAAGGACATTTTTCAATAGACCCACCAATACAATCATCCGAATCCAATGTAGAAGACTAGCTAATCCCTAGTCCTCAACCTGTCGTTGCACATTTCATAACTCAACATCCACCATCGTGTGCAATGGCCTACTTCAACCAAGATCACACACCATTGGGAAATATATTTGGAGGAATACACGAACTGCCTAGGAATCCAAACAAACTTTGTAGTAAGTTCTACTTTGGGGGACCTAGGTTGGCAGAAGAGCATATTGAAGCATTTAAGGATGTAGTGGTTTGTAACAACATTCGACATTAGGATGTGGTATATAGACTCTTCCCATATTCACTTGGGGAGAACGAGTATAATTGGTATCTGACTTTACCAACAAATTCCATTATTGGTTGGGATGTTTTAGAGAAATCTTTTATCAATCATTTTTGGGTATATGTCGATCCTGGAACATTGTACCATCAGTTTGCCTCCCTTAAGAAGTTACCAAATTAACCTCTGACAACTTTCAATACTAGCTTCCAAAGAGCATACAAGAGATTACAATCTCCTTACCAAGTGGCACCAAATGTAGCAATTGATTCCTATTTAAGATCCATTGACCCATGGAGTGCAATGTTTATTAAGAAAAGTGTGCTTTAAGATCAAAGGGATACTCTGGCAAAGGTTTATGCTTTGGTAATAAACATGAATCAATAATTAAATTAGACACTTGGGGGGATTGGATACAACTTTCCTATAGGAATAAACCAGTGAAATTACAACCAACTCCCTGGAGTGTCGTCATCCTTAACAATAGGAGTCCTAACAATGAACACGGTACCACTTTATGCACCCCAACCTCAAGCTAGTCAACAATTTGCTGAGCATGCTTTACAATGGCAAAACAATTCCAATGTTTCTCGTATTCAAACATAGTACGCTGATCAAATACATGGAATAAGACAACAATATGGTAACTTAAACACAATAAACCAAGCCCCAACTTCGATACCTGAGGGTCAAGGGTCACATATATCCACCAAAGTAGAAGCTTTGAAGAAGATGATTTCACAAGTTATTTTAGATCTTAGTCAACTAAAGATGAATCCTCCAGGAGGATACAACCAATCCCAATCATATAATAAGCAGCGTGGTTACAATAATCAGAATCAAAATCAAAGATATAATTTCAAGCCGTACAATAGACAATGGAACACGGGTCCAAACAACAATGGAATAAATCATGACCATCCTAATGCAAGAGACAACCATAACAACACACAAAGTGTTAACTTGGCGGACATGAAATTACTAACTAATTGGTGCAGGTTGCATGATACATCATCACATTCAGAAGTCAATTGCACATAGTTCAAAATAATGATTAGGATTGCTCAAGCAGATTCATAGCCAAAAGCATGCTCTAATCAGGAACCAAACAAGGTTAATACAACAATGTTGGTTGACAGCTTCCTTTACAAAGAATTTCAAGTAGAAGCTAAAAGTGAACCATGTGTTTACGATGCCCAAGCCTTCCAAACCAGAAACAATTACAATCTTAGAAATCAAGGCAAGGCACCATTGACATAACCACCTCCCCCAAAAGGTGGATTTGTACCTCCTAATGCAAACGCAAGCAACAATCCTCCTCCTCCTCAGGATTTTCAAGGAATACATCCTAGACAAGGACAAAGCCAAGAATATGTTGTAAAAGGATCATTTGATGTTACCAAGGAGATGGAGAGGACTGCTACAACTATGTCATTAATGAAAGTGTTGAGATAATGCCTCAAATAGAAGAAGGCTCTTCTCAAGAAATTAGAACAGTTGGAATCTCAGAGCAGTGAGGTCAATGCTAATATCAAAATGATGCCATCAAAAACCCTCCATTCCTACTTAGCCTAAAGATATGCAGAGAGAATCTACATAGCTGTTTGGTAGATTCAGGAGCTTCTGGAAATGTAATGCCTCATTCCATATGTCAGAAGCTTGGTCTTAACTTGGTACATGCAAATAGAAAAGTGGTGCAATTATACAAGACTGAGGTGAATGTGATTGGGGAGTTGAAAGATGTGTACATTCAGTTGGGTGCTGATCTGTGCATATCCCGTTACATTGACATCCAAGTAGTTGATATTCCGGAAGTATATGGAATGCTTCTCAGTAGAGATTGGTTGAAGACTTTGGGAGGTTACTTTTCAACTTGCTTTACATACTCATGGCTTCCATGGAAAGGTGTAGGTAACCAGATATAGATCGACAATGAACCCAAGTTGAAGAAACTGGTTACAGATTATGGAGCTCCCAATGAGGTAGCATATGCTAAAGTAAGTCTAGGAGTTTATAGAGTGAATGAAATTCTCACTTTCTCTACACCTCCAACTCCCTAGTCCCATCAAGTTGATGCGGCAGAACAAATGAGGAGAATAAAGGATTTCATTGCAAGAATGAAACAAGGGATTTGCTTGTTAGGAGATAACATGAAAGTGCAAGATTTATTACTCCCACAATGGTGTAGGATACATCATCAAGAACACTTAGAGATATCCTACACCCCTTGTCAAAATGAAGTCACAAAGTTGATGAGTCTGGTCCCTTGTGAAGCAACTTATTATGATACCACTCTCAAAGAAATTGAAATTCCAAATTATGAGAGAGCAATTCTTCAAAGGGAGGAAATTAAAATGGAAGCTCCCTAGCCTGGGCAGTGTAAAAAGGAGGTCCTTCTAGTTGGGGTAGGCAAGTAGGAGAATGAGGAGACTCAACCTCCCATGGAGCTTCAAGTAGAGAAATTCATTTCCACTATGGTTGAAGTACTCCCAGAACATGTTAATGAAAAACCTCAGATACTAGAAGATATCAAAATCAAGGATTAGCAACCAGTTTTTGAAAGTAATCTTCAGCCCTTGATTACTGAACCCAAGCTAAAGAATATAAAGAAATTGAAAGATGAAATCCGGTTTCTAAAGTTTGATGGATCTAAATGAAAACAAGGTAGTGGAGTAGGAGTTGAATTAACCACTCCCAAAGGGAAGACCTTTCTAGCCTCCTATCGAATCCAATTCCCTTGCACCAACAATATGACTAAATATGAAGCCTTAGTTAGGGGACTCATCTTTGCCCATAAAAAGGAAGCTAAATGCTTAAAAGTGCAAGGAGATTCTGAGTTGGTGGTTAAGCTAATAAGAAGTTAGCATGCATGTCATGACAAAAGGCTAGTAGCATATAGAAACCGGGTATGGGGATTGATTGAAGACTTCGACACTTTTGATATCTAGTTTTTGCCCAGGAAAGGAAATGAAATATTGGATGCATTGGTTGTTGCAACAAGTACATTGGAATCAGTAAGTCAATCTCCTTTGAAAATATTTTTAGTAGAGATGGTCTCCACACCCGCTGTACTCAGAAACTTCAAGTATTTCCAAGTTTTTGAAGACGATAGACACATTCTAGCTTTCCTAGCTAATTATTGTGCTTTTGAGGAGAAGATTATTGAAGAAGATGATAGATCAGACACTACTGATGGAGATGGTAATGAAGAAATTGTCGATCTCCCCATAAATGTAATTCCCAAAGATATGGTCACTTTAGAACAACTTTTTGACTCTTACCATAGGATAAAGACTGGCCATGGATTCAGATGCTAGAAAATATGAGCCGCACAATATTGGTCAAGATGGTCAAGAGAAGATAGTTTATATTGGGAAGATTTGCACTCCCACTGAGAGGGAGAAAATTATACAAATCCTGAAAGAATACATTGATGTTATAGCATGGGGATATGAAGACCTAAAAACATTTGATACATCTATTATCACACATATTATACCTTTGAAACCCAATATGAAGCCATTTAGACAGAAACAACAACCAACCAATTCGTTAATAGAGCCCCTAATTTTTAAGGCGGTTCAAAAGTTGCTCACTACCAAGATTATTTTCCCTATACGTCACTCCACTTGGGTTGCTAATTTGGTGCCAGTAAGGAAGAAAAATGGAGAGATTAGACTTTATGTTGATTTTCGTAACTTCAATAAAGCATCAAAGAAAGATAATTATCCACTACCTTCCCTGGATGAGGTGTTACAAATCGTTAATGGTTCACAGATGATGCCATTCCTTGATGGTTATTCTAGATATAACCAAGTGTTTGTGAACCATGAAGATCACATGAAGACAACATTCACTACAAAGTGGGGGACTTATGCATATCGCCAGATGCCGTTTGGGTTGATTAATGCTTAGGCAACATTTCAGAGAGAGATGGACACAACCTTCAAGGATTTGTCTAGTAAATGCATTATCATATATATGGATGACCTCACCATATTCTCCAAAATCAAGGAAGATCATCTGAAACACCTCCGTAAAGTTCTAGAAAGATGTCGAAAGTATGGGATATCTTTTAATCGCAAAAAGTGTGTGTTCGGGGTTGCTGAAGGGAAGCTCCTTGGTCACATAATCTCTGAAAGAGTAATATCCATCGACCCAAACCGAGTGGAAGCATTGTTGAAATTGCAGATTCCTAAGAGTAAAAAAGAAATGAGGTCTTTCTTTGAGAAGATTAACTTTGTCAGAAAATTCATCATCGGATTTGTAGAGATAGTAAAGCCACTAAACTAAATGATGAAGAAGGATGCCAAGATTGAGTGGAGTGTTGAAGCAAAAGAGGCATTTTCCTAGATCAAGAAGTTTATTGTTGAAGCTCCCATACTGACTAGTCTTGATTATACTCTACCATTTTACATATACTCTTTTGCCTCATTTCATTCTGGTACCACTGTTTTGACGCAGAGGCAAGTAGGGGATGAAAAACCAATTGCATTTTAGAGGGCCTCTGCTGCCCTCTGAAATCGGTGAACGCGGTTGAATATGTGTACGAAGGCCATCGCTGCTGACTGCTGCTGCTCTTTTCTCGCTCTGCACTGTGATCTCGTGAAGGTGTAGATGACAATAAGGATGTCTTTTGCCCATGGTCTATCTTATAGCCTACCCTAGCCCTGGCCTTCATTTCCCAAGTCAGTCTTTCTCATCTCGTGACTTTGTCACTTTATCCGGTCAATCCATTCTAGCCTTTCTTTCTTATCGAGAGATTGTCTGCAATCTTTTCAGACATTTTCATCCAATCTCTCGAGGGGGCATATCATTCCCATTCTGGGGCAACTCTGTATCAGTTCATCTTATCTTCTTTGAAACAACGCGACAAGTCGCATTGTCTCAAAGAGGGGCAAAATGTAGACACCTAAAATTGTCATGTCTAATTAAATAAATATTTTATTTATTTAATTATCTAAGCCTAATTCTTCTATTAATTAAATAAATCTTTATTTATTTAATTAATTCATTTATCCTCTTCTAGCCTTATTTCTCATTTAAATAAATACATTTATTTATTTAAATTATCCCTTTCCTAAATTAAATAAATATTTTTATTTATTTAATTATCCTACTTCTTCTATTAATTAAATAAATCTTTATTTATTTAATTAATTCATTAACCTTTTCTACCTATGACACATGTCATTCATCTCTTAATTCCTACACTACCTACCTCTTTCATTATTTTGGTATTTCTTTTACCTACCCTCTAATCTTAGCCGACCTCTCTTTTTACACCTCTCAATCTTAACCCTCCATTTCATATTGTGTCTCCTATTTAAGAAGATGCTTTCTTCATTGTCAAACCCTAATCACTCAGCCTAATCGACAATTTGGAGGACTTGGCTACACTACGATCCTACTTGCAACCACATTCCGTTCTTTGTTGAGCTCTTGTGCATATAAAATCTGAGAGCAAATATATCAACCAAGATCAATGGAGATAGGAAGAATGGAGATCAAAACCCTATTGGGCATGTGATGGTATAATCTTTGTGATTTCATGTGATTTGCATTGTCTTAGGTAATCTTCATATGTTATGGTGGATCTTTGTTGATTGTTAGGCTAGGGTTTAGTGGTTGAATTCATTTAGCCTTTCAATATTGTTATTATTGTTATCCATTTTCACCATAAACATTTTGGCACGCTCGGTGGGACTCTTGTTCCTTTGCATTTAACCTTTTTGTTGCAGATTTTGCATTTTTGAAGTTGCAGATCGGACATTTTTCGACGGCATTTTAGGTTTTTCCGCGTCTGCAAGCGTTCGGATCGCGTCTCTGATTTTTAGAAGCGTCTGCGGTGTCTGGAATCGCATCTGCATTTCTGCCAAATTTTATTTTGCAGGTTTCTGAAAGGGGCGTCTGTGTTTTCAAACCGCGTTTGAGCTGTTTCTGCTCGCGTCTGTGTCCGAGAGAGGCGTCTGTGTATTTTGGCCGCGTCTGTGCATCACAGAACCGCGTCTGTGTCATATAGACGCATTTGTGTATGGTATAACAGCGTCCGTGTTTTACTGTTTCGGAATTTTAAATTTTTCTTTGGTTCAATTTTCGGATTTCGTACTTAGGGTTTCAGATCTGGTTTATTTTTGGACTAACCCTTGCAGATCTAGCTAACGCAATTTGTGCAGCTTGGTTTGGAAGCAAAAACGTTTTTGTTGAAGGCCCCTTTTTCACAAAGTCTTTTTGGGTTTTTCTAAAATTTACCTAACTTGTGTGCTTGCAGGAAGGGGTGATCATTTGAAACAACCCAAACTACTAACAAATTTTGTTGCAGGGCCTTGGCTAGGGTTTTATAATTTTGTTGTGTGCCTTATTTTCATAGACTAGCAAACACTTCCATTGGTGCACTAAAATTGAATCATTGTCTTTTGTGTCTTGAGCAATAGGCTCTTTTTGTTCAATCTTTAGAGGGCCTGTCTTCCCGTGTGGTCATTAGGACTACTAGTGAGAAGAGAATGACCCAAGTGGTAGTGAGGAAAACCCACCTCATCCGAACCACTATAATCAAATGTATTCATGGTGAAAACTATGAATAACGTGTGCTGATTAGTTCATACCGACACTATGTCTCCCCATAAACCCGTTTGATCAAATTTATTTGATCATTTGTAGGGCGTAACCCCTACCGGCTGGGAGCCTTCTGTATTTACAGAGCTGAAAGTGCCGCATGTATGGCCACACGAGCGGATGCCCTTACTAGCACCATTTTGTTTTAGAGGCCCAAATCCTTCTAGTTGTTGGGGCAGGAGGTCGGACCTCTGGTAGCGGCCCACACACATACGGTTCTTAGTAGAGATACAAAGTTCGCCATGGGGAGTTTTCATGGGGACTGATGCTTGGCTGACCCGAGAAGTGAGTGCCGAGGGTGGAGCCAGTGAGGTCAAGCATCTAAGTATCCGCTCTGAATAGTGTAGCCTCGGGGGTAAAACCCTATGTGGGATCAACAACTATTGTCTTGGCTAGCCATAAGAATTGTGCTTGACTTATGTTAAACATTCAAAACAAATCAAGACCAAACAACAAAACATTGTGTCTTTTGTGCCTTCAAGTGTATGCAAAACATTTTACATCAAACAACACACTTTTCTTGGAGTCATTTTGGAGTCTAAACACTTGCAAACATTGAGTCCTCATCAACATTGTGTCCTCTTGTCACGAAAAATAGTCAAATAGTCGGATTTGGTCACAACAAAACAACTTCACAGATTGGCAAAATTGCACGAAATTTACAGAAACGCGTCTGTGTCTGTTTTAACCGCGTCTGTGTCATCTAAGCGCGTCTGTGAAGGGCAGAATAGCGTATGTGTTTTTAGAAGCGTCTGTGTCGAACAGAGACATGTTTGTGTCTGGGAATCACGTCTGTGTAGTATACAGTCGCGTCTGTGTTAGAAATTGCAAGAAAAATTTCACAGTCCAGCAAACACAAGAAATCAGTTTCAGAATACTTGAGCTTCCTAGGTTGTTTCTTCAGGTTTCATCTAGCATTCAACCTTTCCTTGGGTCTCATACAGTTCATCATTGCTTCACATCTCATTTTACATTCACAATTGTCTAAACTTGAGTCAAAAGGTCACTTGCTTGTCCTCATCATACTTTGTCAACACACTACATACAACAACACTTTGCTAAGTGGTCCCTCATCAAGGTTTCTTACCTTTGGGTCTCATTTGGTCTTACATAGAGTCAAGGTCAGCTTACCTCATCAAGAGAAACTATCCTCTCTTTGGAAGTCACACCTACTCTACTACATACATACTTGGTCTTACACTTTGGACATTGCAAGTACACCTCAAGATTCATTTACATTCCATACAACTCTTGGTCTTCCATACTCTTTTCATTTTTCATCTAGTCTCTCACATCTTGGTCAAACACCTAGTTCATGGTTGAAACCCGCCTTCAAAAATCTAGGAGAAAAGCTAAAGAAGCTCAAGAATCCGCAAACATGAGTTCTTATGAGTATGACAATGATTTATTTTTCAATCCTGAGCACACTACATTGCCTAACATGGATGTTTATAGAAACATTCCAAATGTGGAAAACACAGACACTACAAACAACAATGCTACACACAATGACAATGTGGACAACTTTTCAATACAATCAGCAGATATAGAAGAATCCATAATGAATCCTCATTTCAATAGATTGGTTGAAGAGATAATGAAGAGGGATAGACAATACTTCTTACACATGATGGCACAAAGTGGAGCTAAAATACCTCATGATTTTGACATGTCTCAAATAATGGAACATAGACCTTTGCAACAACCTCACTCCAATATGGATCAAAGGAGGCCTAATAGTGGAGGAAATAGAGGACCACATATGGTACCTGAATCACCATCAACTTTGCTTCAAAAACCAGAAATCCCACATACACACGGTCAAACATATGATACTTACCTTCGAAGACCATTATGGAAGTCTTATGCAGATAGATATGCTCAATCACATGCTCAAGCTATGGATCAATCAAAACAAGTGGACATTCAAAGGCATACTCAAAATTTGGACACAAGGAAACCTCATGTCAAATTTGGGGGCAACACAATAGAACATGACATGCCTATAGAATATGGTATACATGCACAAAATAGATATGGGGTTCCTCAACATGAAGCTATACCAAGTGCTCCATATATGCCGCATCAATATAGACCTCCATATGGACATGTCTACGATCAGTATCATCCATACATGCAACAATCTCCTCCTCAAATGGGTGTTTCAAACACGGGGTATGTTACAAGAAATAGATCTCCTCCCAAGAGTAATTTGGAGCAACAAATAAGAGATTTACAAAAGAAAATGGAGGACATGAGTACACCAAAACCAACATACACTATGAGAGATATATGTCCTTATCCATTTGATAAGAGCATCCCAATGCCTCCATTTCCTGCACACTTTGTGACACCAAAATTTGACAAGTATAGAGGAAAAGGAGACCCCAAGGCACACATAAGACAATTTTTCACAGCTTGCATTGAGGTAGCGGCAGAAGAAACATATTTGATGAGGTTGTTCCTGCAGAGCTTAGGAGATCAAGCTATGGAATGGTTTTCTCAATTACCTCCCGGTATTAAGTCATGGGGCGACTTAGCAGAGGCATTCATTCAGCATTTCTCCTACAATATAGAAACAAATATCTCAGTCACTACTCTATGCAATACTAAGCAAAAGGAAGGAGAATCTTTTGCGTCATTTTTACAAAGATGGAGAAACCTAGCTAGCAGATGCTCTTGCGAAATCCCACAGAAACAAATGGTAGAAATGTTCACTCAAAACGTTAACAAGGATATTGGCTATGATCTCAGGAAAGCTTGTTTGTCCACATTCAAGGATGTTATTGAAAAGGGCCTAGCAACAGAAAAGGTCTTAATTGAACAAGGAGTCATTAAGATATTCAAAGAAAACAAAGATGACTTTAAAGGAAAAGACAAGCCAAGATTTTGGAATAAGAACAAGAATACAGTTAATGATGGTTTTGTTGATGCCAACACAGTGAGACCCAAATTCGTCTTTTCGGGATCAAGTTCTACAAACAATCAAGTATATACTCAAACAACTTCCAGATCACGAAGGAAGTACACCCCATTGGGAGAACCACTTGAATCAGTCTTCAAAAAGCTTGTGGAAAACAAAGTGATCACAGTTCCAAATTTTCCTCCATATGAACCAAAGGTTAAGCCGAATTGGTGGAATGATGATGAGTATTGTGAATTTCATAAGAGCAAGGGTCATAAGACAGGAAATTGCCATCGACTGAAGGACATTGTGCAAGATCTCATTGATAGAGGTGACATTGAGATTGAGGGACATTCATCTAATCAAGAACATGGGATGTTTAAGGAACCATTCCCAAAGCATGACAAGGGAAAAGGTAAAGCCACAAATGATCAAGCCAACTATACTAGAGCACCTTACAACTATGACTCAACTATCAACCACATCTCGATGGACAATCATATCTCTACTATTACTATCAAGAACAAAAATCCTGAGAATCCTCCTCAGAGACCCAAGATTGTTCTAAGAGGTGTGGGATCTTCGTCCGAGTCTACCTCTGGTCATGTTACAACCCGTCGAGGCAAGATTACGTTGCCAGGTGCCTCCACTAAAAACACCGCTTCTTCATCAACCAAACCTGAGTATGACCTTGTAGAACAATTAGGAAAGACACCCGCGCTCATCTCCATCCTTGAGCTCTTACGCATATCCCCTGCTCATAAGGCTATTCTTGACAAAATTTTGAGAGACACTGCCGTCCCTACTGATCTGAACGTGGACCAGTTTCAAGCCATGGTGGGATACCTTTCCATTCCACATTCCCTTACGTTCACAGAAGCCGATGATGCCTCCGTAAGTCAGCCACATAATGCACCATTACATATTGAAGCCTTCATACACAAACATCGAATAAAGCGAGTCCTGATAGATGGAGGAGCTGGTCTAAACATTTGTACATTGAGCACCATTAAACAATTGGGATATTCTGACAAAGCTGTGAATTCTACAAATCAAATCACCATCAAGGCCTATGATGATGAAGAGCGTTCATCCAAGGGCACAGTCACCCTACCTCTAAGAATTGGGCCAGTCACAAAGGATGTGGTTTGTCAAGTCCTAGATCTAGATCTCACATACAACACATTGCTAGGACGTCCTTGGATTCATGAAATGAGGGCAGTCCCATCAACATATCATCAATGCATTAAGTTTCCTCATAATGGAGTCGAGGTAACAGTCAACGGTGATCCAAATCCGTTCATATATTGCAATAACCTAAGATCACATACTGAGACCATCATTCCCAGTAATCGTGAAGCTATTCCTTCTTTGGCATACATTGACCCTGAGTCATTGAAACCTTCGACATCAAAACAAGGTGAACTTAAAGGAAAATTTCAAGACAAAGGCATGGGAGAATACACTCTAAATCAGACAATGTATTTACGACAAATCGTGAGCTCTCCAAAAGAATATGGAAGGCCACATCCTAACAAACAAATCTCCATCATGGCATTCAAATGGGATCTTACTACCTTTCAAAGATGGGGCGAACTGGAAGAGGAAAATTTATACAAAATGCTTTACAAAGACATTGAAGAGGACACACATGATCAGATCAATATACCTTGTGAGAAATATGGCAAAGGCTTCAAGATTCTACAAAAATTCGGGTATGATGGAGAAAGCCCTCTTGGGTTATGCAAAGAAGGCACTATGGAGCCCTTACAACCTGAATTGACTGTAAAAAGGGAACGCTCAAAGGGACTTGGTTTTCTGACTTCCAAGATCCACACTAAAAGGACAGAAGAGGCATCACAAACCAAAGTTGCCAAAGTTCAACAAGAAGATTACTATTCCACAGATTCCAACGAATGGGAATGGGGTTCAGACAAATCCTCCAGTGACTATGAGCTCACCGAGACATTCAGAGAGCCAGATGAACCCACAGAAGAAGAGGAATTTTACAAAAAATTCAGAATTGGTCAAGAAACAACTCATAAGGATTTCCCACAGTCTTCGTTTCAAGGTCTTAGGTCGAAATCACATAGGATGAGGACACCTGTCCCAGAATGCGCTAATAGTGACGATAATTTGGATTCGCTCACGATCGAAACTGATGAGGAGAGTGCCATCGATGACCTCGACGATTGCCTTGATATACCCGAATATAACCACATCTTCACTCTTAGCCCTGCAAACTTCGAAAACATTAAAAGCCTTCCCCTTGTTCACCACCAACTCATTGACTGGGATTATGAAGGACCAGCACAATTTGACACATTCCAAAATGACGAAGCTATTATTGACTATCTTGGCATACGAGATGATCTTCCCCCTGGGGACCACAAAGCAGGATATACCATAGAACTCAGCAACATGGCATATTTCGGTGAGGGTGTCGGACCTTCCAGTCGCAAAAATGTGAAAATAAGAACAAAACAAGGGTCTTATGGCGAAAACCACACTGTGGCGCTATTTGACTCCAAAAAAGTAAAAAGAAAGGACGTATCTGAGGGCAAAAACCTCTCTGAGGCACCCGAAGATGGAAGGCTCGACATTCTCCCAGCATCATATGAGGAAAAATCATCCATGTTGGTAGAGGAGACTATCAAGACAAACATTGGTACAGAAGAGATTCCACACAACATATTCCTGGCTCAATCCTTGACAGAGTCCGAAAGATTAAAATTCATAAGCTTCTTCAAAGAATGACAAGTCAACTTTGCATGGTCATACGCTGATATGCCTGGACTAGATCCGGATTTGGTAATGCATCATTTGACAGTCAAACCGGGGGCAAAGCCAGTGAAACAAAAATTAAGGAAAATGCATCCACAAGTGGCATTACTAGTCAAAGCAGAGCTGGAGAAATTACTGGATGTTGGATTCATACGCCCAATTGATTATCCTGAATGGATCTCCAATTTAGTACCTATCAATAAACCAAATCGCAGCATCAGAATATGTACAGATTTCAGAGACATCAACAAAGCTTGTCCGAAAGATGACTTCCCATTACCAAATATCAACTTGATTGTTGATCTCACAGCAGGTCACGAAATGTTATCTTTAATGGATGGATTTTCTGGTTATAATCAAATCAGGATTGCACCCGAAGATCAACACAAAACATCATTCACTTGTCCGTGGGGAACTTTCTGTTGGAATGTCATGCCCTTTGGGCTAAAAAATGCAGGTGCTACATATCAAAGAGCAATGACCACTATCTTTCATGATCTCATGCACATAACTGTGGAAGATTATGTTGATGATCTCTTGGGTAAATCAATAGACTGAGATACACATTTGGACATACTTTCAGTCGTCTTTGATCGGTTGGAAAAATACAAGGTAAGATTAAACCCCAAGAAATGTGTCTTTGGAGTAACCTCTGGGAAGCTCCTAGGATTCATTGTGTCTAAAAGAGGAATCGAAGCCGATCCAGCAAAAGTCAAGGCTATCTTGGACATGCCGCCACCCAAAAATATCAGTCAACTTTGATCCTTACAAGGGAGACTCCAGTCTATACGAAGATTCATAGCACAACTTGCAGATAAGTGTAATCCTTTCCAGCACCTGCTACATAAAAACATCAAGTTCAAATGGGATGATAACTGTCAACAAGCTTTTCAGACTCTCAAAGATTATCTTTTAAATCCGCCAGTTTTGATGCCACCAGTTCCAGATCAGCCTTTGTTATTATACATATCAGCTACTCCAACAGCACTAGGGGCAGTCCTAGCACAATAAATAGCTGACGGCAAGGAAAAAGCAGTATACTATATCAGTCACACATTGGTGGGATATGAGCTAAACTACACACCGATCGAGCGTGCATGTTTCCCTGTGGTCTTTGCTTCGCAAAAATTACGCCATTATATGCTCACTCATAAGACTAAGTTGATTGCAAGAATTGATCCACTAAAATATCTTCTCAACAAAGCTACACTTACTGGGTGACTGGCCAAATGGGTAATGATCCTGAGTGAATTTGACATTGAGTATGTGGACAGAAAAGCAATAAAAGGACAAGCAATCGCGGATCAATTAGCAGATGCTCCCATGATAGATGATGCTCCTCTAAATTCAGAATTTTCAGATGAATCCATTCTAACAATATCACATGCAAAGCCATGACAATTATACTTTGACGGCTCATACACATAGCATGGGGCAGGCGCTGGTATCCTCTTCATAACTCCTCAAGGTGACTCTATACCAAAATCATACCGCTTATCATTTCCTTGCACTAACAATATAGCGGAATATGAGGCATTAACAACTGGATTACGAATTGCAGTTCAATGGAAGATCCAAGAACTTCGTGTTTTTGGGGATTCCCAACTTGTCATCCGTCAAGCAACTGATGATTACCAAACAAAAGATGAAAAATTAATGCCTTACAAAGAAATGGTGGATGATTTGAAACAACATTTCACAAAGATAGATTTTGAGCAGATACCAAGAGAGCAGAATCGTGCTGCAGATGCCATGGCTACAATCGCTTCACTAATTGACTTGCCTCAAAATGAAACCTGCTATTAGTTTCTGGTAGACAACCTATTGGTTCCTTCATATGAGATCACTCCTACTAAAATGATATGCGTTGTTGGTCCCGAATCCCAGTTATATGGGTCCATATTCACATACCTTCGCGACAATATCTTACCTCCTGATCTATCAAACAACCAACGCCGCACCTTCATTCGTCAATCCTCTCGATATGTCATTCTAGCCGATATCCTATACCGACGAGGTCTAGATGGCACTCTTCTTAGATGTTTAGAAAGCGACAAAGCTCAGATTGCATTACGTGAAGTGCATGAAGGGATATGTGGTCCGCATACTAGTGGTCCTACCTTGGCCAAGAAACTCATGAGGACTGGATATTATTGGCCCAATATGGAAAAAGACTCATATCAGTTTGTCAAGAAATGTAAGCAAT
The DNA here is from genome assembly GCF_030272615.1 of Cryptomeria japonica. Lineage (NCBI taxonomy): Eukaryota > Viridiplantae > Streptophyta > Pinopsida > Cupressales > Cupressaceae > Cryptomeria > Cryptomeria japonica. Next base: position 299,085,900 of record NC_081413.1, on the reverse strand, counting down.
GTCAAATTCATGGAGACCTCATACATGCACCAGCACAAGAACTACAACCACTTGCGTCTCCTTGGCCCTTTTGTCAGTGGGGACTTGATCTCATAGGCAAGATTCACCCTCCTTCTTCCAATGGTCATAAATTCATTATCACAGCCACAGAGTATTCACAAAATGGATTGAAGCCGTGCCTCTCACACAAGTCACTGGGAAACAAATTTCTACCTTCATCCTGAACTACATCATTTGCCGATATGGTATTCCCAATTCCATTATCACGGATAACGGGCGTCCCTTCAAAAATTAGGATGTTCGTGAACTCTGTGAGCGCTTCCATATCTCCCATCATTTCTCCACACCATATTACCCCCAAGGTAATGGCCAAGCTGAGGCGTCTAATAAAACAATTCTTAAAATCCTCAAAAAGACAGTCGATGACACTGGCCGTAACTGGCATATCCAACTCAATCCAGCACTTTGGGCCTACCGCACAAGTGTCCGCACACCTACAGGAGCTACACCCTACTCACTTGTCTACGACGCTGAAGCCATCTTGCCTATTGAGGTCGAGTTACCTTCTTTACGGGTCTCTTTGCCAAACATCATCAACGATGAAGATTACAGGGTCTCCCGCTTACAAGAACTAGAACTGTTGGATGAACGGAGACAAACTGCTTTTAATCATCTTAAGGCTTACCAACAGCGAATGAGTCGCAGCTACAATCACAAAGTCAAGCCTCGCACATTTGAGGTAGGTGACTTAGTCCTCAGAGAAAACCCCAAGAATCAGCAAGACAGAGATAAGAAGGGCAAGTTCGAACCAAACTGGCTGGGTCCTTACATCATCACAACAGTATATGGCTTTGGGGCATATCAGCTCTCAACTACAGAAGGTGAACCTTTGGAGGATCCTATCTACATCATGCACCTTCGCAGGTTCTACACATAGCTCTTTGGAATATCCTAATTCAAAAAATACAAAAAAAAAATTTATAAAAACAAAAAAATCGTTACTTGGTGAAAACCTGGCAAACAGGCGTCTTGTGACACAAAAAAAATTGAAAAATCGAAAAAAGTAAAGAGAAATAATTTCGTCCAACGGTGAAAACCACTTCGGTGGCGCCCTGGGCAATTACCATGGTGAAAACTAGGTCACCAGCGCCATGTGTAGAGACTTTGCTCCTCTCTCCTTTAGGATTCTCTTTCATCCTTTCACTTTGCACACACTCACATCCTATTTATTCATAATAAACTTACCCAGTCCCATCATGGCTTGTTATTGATCTACCCAAGATTGGTTAGCCATTCATAATAAACCTCCCTTTTCACATCCCTTTCCATCCATAATAAATCAGATCCTATCTGTGGCTAAGGCAAATCCTACGTCTAGTGATGGGTGTGGAACTAAGGACATCACATGTTTCGAGGAGTACAGTTTCTTCCAGCTTCCTTCAGTCTATTCACGCACAATCCGCAATAAAGCAACATTTGCATCACAGATCCGCAATAAAGTTTCATCTTCTTCGCAATAAAGTATCAGTTTCATGGATTCAGTCAATTTCAGATGAGACACAACAACAACAATGGGCTTCAACACAATCAAATCTTTCAACAGACTCAGACAACATATGGTTCAGTGCTATCTATCCTTTTTGTGAAAGTGAACATTGTGACCACAATCAAATAAGACTTATACAAGTGACAAGAGACACTAAACTTGAGGACTGTAGTGGATGTTGGTGTCGAGTCTTGGTTTTCTTTTGATTTCATCTTTTTGGTGACATGTCTTTTAGCTTTTCCAGGATGTCTTTGACTAGAGATTCTATCTCCAGGATGTCTTTGACTAGAAAGGCGAGGATGGGGTATTGTCACCCATTTTCTTTTGCTGTCTATGGATTGTCTCTTAGTAATGCTATGACTTGTCCAAGGATATGAGGACACTGTGAGTCTAGTGTGAACTGGGGCATTCCTTGTTTGTGACTGTCTTATCTCCATGCAAACGGGTACAATGACTTTCTGGGTCAAACATATGCCTCGATTGTCATAACCTACTTGCCATAATAAAGCTCAATGATGATAACGCACAAGAAGCTCTTTCACTTTCATATCTTCTGTCTTTCATCCCCCCTTTCTTGATTGACTTCCATCATCCTTCTTGAGTCCATGTAGCCTGCTATCACATGACTGAGTATAATGACACACCAAAAACATTTGCATAGTTACACCTGCATTACCACATATAAGCATTTCATACATACATATAGATATCACAACTGCATCACATCCTGCACAGAACACCTGTTAGCACAATTTACATCTGCATTATCATATTCATCTGCATTACATACATTCACATTTGCATCATGCATACACATATAAAACATAAAAGAACAAAAAAAAATATTGCATTGCATCATATACATATTTGCATCCATATCATAAGCATCACATAAGAACATCTCATCACATAGGTACACATGCATATAGCTGCCGCAAAGATGAATCATCTCATATATATATATAAAGTGTCATGATACAATGATGTCAAAATCATATGGCTATAATCACCCGCAGGTGTCTACATCATTATACAAAATGGTACAAAACTGATACAGAGGAACTCATTGATCACTCCTGCCAACACTATTGGTAGTGCTAACCCTGTCGCAGTCATGGTATCCCATGCCACGTACCCTGCTCTCATCTCTAGCCCGGGATCCTGGAACACCCGTCTCAGCGCCTCTCTGTCTCCATCTCGATCGTATGGGATCAGCTCTCCATCGATCGGTATGTGCAATATCCTGTAGACATCCTTGAGGGTCACTGTCATCTCCCCCATCGACAAGTGGAATGTACAGGTCTCAGAGTGCCATCTCTCCTCTAGTGCAGTCAACAATCCCATGTTCGCCCAAAACTCAGGCACATACAATACGTGTCTCAACCCCATCTCCTCGATGGCAGCTCTGTCCTCAAATGACAACTCTGGTCGCAATCTCTGTGTAGACGAGAATCTCTCCCGTGACTCTAACATAGGCAGATACTCCTGCAGTCACACAATCAATCATGTCAGTTATCGTGGCATTCACTGTTTATCACAAAATGCTACTTGCTATCTAAATGCATATGGTTATCTATCCTAGTGACACTCACTATTCATCACAAAGTGTTGCTATCTATTCTAGTAGTGCTCCCTGTTCATCACAAAGTACTACGTGTGTGACATTCCCTGTTCATCACAAAGTGTTACTCACATTTAGCACTCCCTGTTCATCACAAAGTGCTGCTCATCCTTTGGGTACTCCCTGTTCATCACAAAGTACTCTATCTTGGTGCTCCCTGTTCATCACAAAGTGCCTTGATCTATCCTAGTCTTCCTAGAGGACCTGTTTGAGTGTATTCTCTCAATAGCTTATCCAATCGACAACGTATGTTCATCACAGAACTGTCGATTTGACCTAGAAGACCCAAACCATGCATTTTCAGACATAAACATGTTTTTACATCACAAACGCCCCTTTAGACTGCACAGGCGCGCCTAAAAAAACACAAACGCGCCTTCTGGACATAAACGTGCCTAAATTGTGCACAGACGCGATTTTGGAACATAAACGCCCCTACAATACCTAAACGCGCCCGCATCAAGCACAAACGCGGTCCCAGACGCATACGCGCCTGGAACCGACACAGACGCGCCTGTTGGACACAGACGCGCCTGGCACCGACACAGACGCGGTTGCACGTTTTTGCATTTTTTTGGTACCCTATTCCTAGTGCATTTATTGCTACCTACTAAGCATTAATGACAAAAAAGCAAATGCGTCAAAGTACGAGGAGGTTTGGTGGTACTTACCGGCTCTCCTGCCTCTGCTGCCCTCTGAAATCGGTGAACGCGGTCGAATATGTGTACGAAGGCCATCGCTGCTGACTGCTGCTGCTATTTTCTCGCTCTGCACTGTGATCTCGTGAAGGTGTAGATGAAAATAAGGATGTCTTTTGCCCGTGGTCTATCTTATAGCCTACCCTAGCCCTGGCCTTCATTTCCCAAGTCAGTCTTTCTCATCTCGTGACTTTGTCACTTTATCCAGTCAATCCATTCTAGCCTTTCTTTCTTATCGAGAGATTGTCTGCAATCTTTTCAGATATTTTCATCCAATCTCTCGAGGGGGCATATCATTCCCATTCTGGGGCAACTCTGTATCAGTTCATCTTATCTTCTTTGAAACAACGCGACAAGTCGCATTGTCTCAAAGAGGGGCAAAATGTAGACACCTAAAATTGTCATGTCTAATTAAATAAATATTTTATTTATTTAATTATCTAAGCCTAATTCTTCTATTAATTAAATAAATCTTTATTTATTTAATTAATTCATTTATCCTCTTCTAGCCTTATTTCTCATTTAAATAAATACATTTATTTATTTAAATTATCCCTTTCCTAAATTAAATAAATATTTTTATTTATTTAATTATCCTACTTCTTCTATTAATTAAATAAATCTTTATTTATTTAATTAATTCATTAACCTTTTCTACCTATGACACATGTCATTCATCTCTTAATTCCTACACTACCTACCTCTTTCATTATTTTGGTATTTCTTTTACCTACCCTCTAATCTTAGCCGACCTCTCTTTTTACACCTCTCAATCTTAACCCTCCATTTCATATTGTGTCTCCTATTTAAGAAGATGCTTTCTTCATTGTCAAACCCTAATCACTCAGCCTAATCGACAATTTGGAGGACTTGGCTACACTACGATCCTACTTGCAACCACATTCCGTTCTTTGTTGAGCTCTTGTGCATATAAAATCTGAGAGCAAATATATCAACCAAGATCAATGGAGATAGGAAGAATGGAGATCAAAACCCTATTGGGCATGTGATGGTATAATCTTTGTGATTTCATGTGATTTGCATTGTCTTAGGTAATCTTCATATGTTATGGTGGATCTTTGTTGATTGTTAGGCTAGGGTTTAGTGGTTGAATTCATTTAGCCTTTCAATATTGTTATTATTGTTATCCATTTTCACCATAAACAGTATCCAATGAGGTTATTTAGAGGTCAGGGTTTGTCTCAAGCTATGGAAACAAACACCCCTCATATCCAGTGCCAACAATATACATTACAATCATTCACTCAAGACCCATGGTACATTGACTTGGTCTTCATCTTGCTGAATAACAAGTGTCCTGAGTGGTTGACAACTACACAAAGGAGAGCTTTAAGGCTCAAGAGTGCCAACTACATGATTAAGGATTTGACATTCTGTAGAAAAAAATATGAAGGTATTTACCTTCGATGTCTTGATCATTGGGAAGCCTGTAAGATTATAGAGGAATTCCATGGGAAATATGGTACAAGCCATGGGTCAGCGGATGCAACAACACACCAGATTTTCAAGGCTGGATACTACTGGCCCAACATTTTTAAAGATACCCATGAACATGTCAGGCATTGTCATACGTGTCAAATGACTACTTCCAGGGAGAGGAACCCTGCCATGCCTCTCCAACTATTATTCGAGGTAAGACAATTTTCCCAATGGGAATTAAATTTTGTTGGTGTTATTAATCCTAACTCGTTTGCAGAACACAAGTTCATTCTCACTACAACGAATTACTGCACTCAATGGACGAAGGCCATAGCATGCAAGAATGCCACTATGGAAATTGTTCAGAAATTCCTTGATGAGTATATCGTTACCAGGTTTGGTATGTTGTTCACTCTGGTATGTGATAATGGCCCTGCTTTTACTTTTGCACAATTGATGCAATGGTCATATGAGTAGAAGGTAGTTTTGAAATTCTCGTCTAATTATTATCCACAAGGAAATGGAGTAGTTGAATCCACAAATAAAAATATTTTAGATCTTATTAGGAAGCTACTTGAGAAAAACCCTAAGGATTGACACAATCAATTAAGGTATGCCCTATGGGTTGATCGCACAAGAGTTAAAGTCGCCCTAGGGACTTCCCCATATTATCTTGTTTATGGCCAAAACCCTTTTTTCCTGGTTAATTTATAGATACCTATCCTCCAACTGATGAAAGAACTTGAAATTGAGGACCAGGTAGAAGTTCACCTCCCAAATTTATTGAAACTTGATGAGAAAAGGATAAATACCTTGCAACACTTTGCTAAGCATCAAGTAGTCGTTAAGCGATGGTTTGATAAAAGAGCCAAGGTGAAAGACTTTGAGATCTCTAACTTAATTCTTTTATGGGACAAGGCCAACAAAAAGAAGGGTGATCATCATAAGTTTGAGAGATTATGGTTAGGTTCTTATTAGATTGTTGAGATCTTAGGAGAAAAAACCTTCTGATTGAGCTCTTTGACTGGAGAACCTGTACCATTGCCCGTCAATGGTCAATTTATCAAGCATTATTTTGATTAATCCTTGATGGAGTTGGATCTTTTGTACTATATTAGTTTAGTCTTGTTCATTTGGTTTGTTGTTTTGTGGTTTTATTGGGTTTGTGTGTTGGTTGTGTGGTTTTGTTTTAGCTGCTTGTTTTTTTCCCTTTTGGTTCTCTTTGGTTCGTTTGTTTTATTTGTTTCATTTTGTTATGTCAGGGCATATGTTTAGTTTCAAGGATACTAAAGAATAGATGTTCTTTGCATAACAAATTGGGAAAATATTGAGAGACTTTGACTCTTTGCTCTTTACAACTTCATTATTGTTTGGTTAGTCTTGAAAGCTTTGTCTACATTCGTCCAAGGTAATTTATAATGGTTTAATTATGATTTGAGTTCTTGACTCTCAATTGGAGAAAGCTAACCTGATTACTCATCACCACCATCACACTAAGTTACATGAGAAAATTTTGTAAGATATCAGATGAACTCATTTCCAAGTGAAAAATCAGAAGTCAGGATGTTTCATGTTGTCCACCATGGCTCCCAACCCAGTAATTGGACTTCAATGTTTGAAAGTTCCTTCAAGGTTACAAAGAAGTAATTACTCTATACTCTATGAGGTGAAATATATGGCACCAAAAAAAAAAGAAAGAGAAAAGAAATAATCCACTTGCAACAACTAAATTTGGGTGTTTCAAGTAATCTCCACCGGGGCTATGGACACCTGGCTGGCAGTGGAGAACTGCTTGATGGGGAGCCAAAAGTATCTCTATCGGGGCTATGAATGCTCGACTGGTAGCAAAGCTATGCTTAGGATGATCTTGCATGAAACACGTTAATTAAATTTACCTACGTAGCTTGGGCCCAATTTCCTTTGTTTATCTTCATTATTGAGAACGATGGAGTAATGAATCATGCACACACACTTAAGAGTTGATCTTGTTTAGTTCTAGATTTATTTGCTTGTTCATTAGTTCACTCATATTTTGCTCCTATACATTGTTTTGAATGATAGTAACCTTAGGTGTCAGATAAACCAGACATTTTGAAGTTCTAAAATGCCTAGAGACATTTTTCCTAGATAGTCGCCATTTGTTATGGCCTGCATATCTAGTCCCATCATTTTTATTCCATGAAAATACGAGTCCCCCTTTTTTTGTCTTTTTCTATCAGTTTTCTCTTTTTTTTAGCTTTTATTTTGGCCACCTCGGAAGCTCGGGTTCCTGAAGTTTCGGGGTGGGCTTTTGCTTGTTTTTGTTTCCTTGTTCAAAAGTTCAGGTTCCCAGACTCCCGAGTTCTTTTCTGTTTTGTTTTTGAGTGTCACCTCGAAAGTCTGGGTTCCTAGACTCTTGAAGTGTGTTTGCCTTTTTGATGGTTTTTGTCCTGGAGGTTCGGGTTTCTGAACTCTTGGGTTATTTTCTTGTGTTGCACTTCAAAAAATCGGGTTTTTAATGCAGTGTAGGGCCAGGGTATAAATTTGACTAGAGGTCATTTAGGAGCTCATTTGTGCACTCACTTTTTCGAATCCAGAGCTCTAACCTTGTGATTTCGAACTCCCGCATGCCGGATTCAACACCGTCTCCATTTTTCATGCTAGGTAGGTGGATTTATCACCTCCTTCATGCGAAATTTTGTGCGTTTTAGGTTAGATTTTATTTGTTTTTTTTAATTTTCTTAGATTTTTCTTGTTTTGTGCGGTTTTCTGTTCTGCCCTAACGTTGGGTTCCTAAAGTTCTGGGTTAGGGGTTTTTTCTTGTTGCCATTTCATTTTGGAAACTTGACTTCCTGAGTTCCCAAAATGATAGTCTTTTCCTTGGTTATTTCTTTTTGCGTTACTTCGGGAACCCGGGTGCCCGAGTTCCCGAAATAATAATCATAGGTTTTCCATGTTCCATCACTTTGGGAACCTGGGTTCTCGAGTTCCCAAAATGATGGTTTTAGTTATTTTAGGTCTTAGATTAAATTAATTCAAAAACCTGGGTTACCGGGTTCCCGAATTAGTGTCTTTTTGCATGTCTGTTCAACTCTGAACCCCGTAGTCCCGAGCTCCTTTCTTGCTCCTTATTTTTAGTTTATTGGGACTTTGGTTCTCTGAAGTTCCGCATGGCATGTTAGAGTCCTACCTTGGAACTTCAGAACCCCAAACTCTCAGGTTTGTTTTTGTTAGATAGTTCAAATAACTGGAAGACAACTGAGAGGGGGGGGGGGTGAATCAGTTGTCACAGATTACCGAAACCATTAGCAATTTAAAATTTAATACCGAAACCTAAAAAATTAATACTAGAATAGAAGTTAAACCAATTAAGCATTAACAATAATAAGAAAATAAATACCATCCACATGACACCAAGATTTGTACGTGGAAAACTCGGTAAAGGAAAAAACCACGGTGGGAAGCCTACCCACAGTCAGATAATACTTCTGCAGTAAGTATGTGAATTACAATTGAGGGGCCTACACTTGAAGGAATGCCAACAACCTAGAGCGCACTGCTCATCACTAAAGGAGCCTCATTGACTACTTAGAAATCCAGACTACAATCCAGAGAAGTGTTGAATTGCAAAAGATAGCATCTCCTATGCCTAAGTACAGTTCCAGTTAAGCTCAATACCAGAGGATTAAATCCTCTTATATAAACCCAATTTGATCTCCAATGATCAAACAACTCCTCTGCCAGAATGATATTACATTATTCGCACATTACATTCTTTGACCATGACCTCTAACAATAACCATGATGATCTACAATGAGATCTTACATCTATATATACAAACCCTCGACCATAAACAATTAGGTCGGCCACCAAATAATAAACCAATTACATAATTACAAACCATGTCGGCCTTAGACCAAATAAACCATATCTAACACATAAGACATCTCAGAAATACATCGATAGGTCAAATCCACACGTTACATTAAAGCCGATCCATAACCTAGATCAACCGGGACCCAATATAGGTCCACATACTTCAACAATGATCTCCATCCACCAAGTCTCAAACATGATCACCAATAATATCCTGAAACTCCACCATAAGATGCACCAACACCTCTTATGAAATTCATCAAAGATCTTCACCAAAAGCTCTATCGGTGAAACCCTCGCTGGAACTAGAAACCAAGCTTCTAAGCAAGTAGGATAACATCTGATCACTAGACCAAAACCAACTGACCAAATATGAGTAGGAGTATCATGAACAAGCCAATTCCATCATGAAACTATATCAGAGCCTACCAGATCATGCTGGATCCAAGTTAACCAGAAACCACTCAACCTACCAGGACCAGAAGGATGCCGGTAAAGAATCCAAACATCTAGTGTTGGCATCAATGACAAAACATCAATGCAACACATAATCAATTCCACCAAATGGCCAATAATCTCCCCCTTTGGCATTGATGGCAATATTAGATTTGAAAAAAACATCTAAGAACCAAGAAATGCCAAACAAGTCTCCCCCAATGGAAGACAACCAACAATCTCCCACATACAGCTTTGAATATTAATATCTATCCCCCTTTCTTTTTCTTTTTCTCTTTCTTTTTCTTTTTCACAGAAATATCACTCCCCCTTTGACATCAATGCCAGAAGTCCGATAAAAATATCAAAGCAAGAACATAAACCACTGAATTACAAAGCTGACTACTCCCTCTGAGCAGTAGAATCCCACATCAGTGTCAGAATGAATATTATCTTTGATAATGCATGCTAGACTGATGCCAAACCACATCAATCAAGTCTCTACCGGAGGGGTATAAACTCTGAATCTGTCTCTCAGGTACTCAAATGATTCCTTAGGCAAATGTTTAGTGAAAATATCTGTAATCTGCTCTTTAGTGTTCACATAAACTAGTCTAACTTCATTTTCTTCCACCTTTTCCTTTAAAAAATTATACTTGATAGATATGTTCTTTGTTTTGGAATGAAATACCAGATTTTTTGATATATCAATAGCAACAGAGTTATCACAGTGAATGAATACCAGTGCATCAAAATCCACCTTTATATCCTTCAACATTTGCTTCATCCATAAAAATTGTGTAAATTTAGTAGCAACAACAACATATTCAGCTTCAACAGTAGATAAGAAGTACATGACTGTTTCTTGCTAATCCATGAAACCAACTTGTTTCCAAGAAAGAAAGCTCCACTGGAAGTACTTTACCTGTCATCAACATCTCCAACCCAATTAGCATCTGTATATGCACATAAAGTAAAGTTATCATCCTTAGGGTACCACAAGCCATATTCTGATGTACCTTGCACGTATCTAAAAATCCTTTTGACCACTATCTCATGATTTTCTCTAGGACCACTCTAAAATCTTGAAACAATACAAACAACATTCACAATGTCAGGCCTAGTCCGAGTCAAATAAAGTAGACCTCCAATCATAGATTTGTATCTTGTAGGATTTACCAGTGCTGAAACATCTTTTCTTGTCAATTTCTCACTTGTAACCATAGGAGTACTTACCGGTTTAGAATCTCCCATACCAAATTTCTTCAACAATTCCTTAGCATATTTAGTTTGACAAATAAAAATACCTTTGTTAGCCTTAGTAATCTGGAAACCTAAGAAAAATTTCATCTCACCAATCATAGACATCTCAAATTCTTTCTCCATATTTTTAGAAAATTTTATGCATAACTTATCTTCACCTCCAAAAATAATGTCATCAACAAAAACTTCAACAATCAGTATATCATCATTAGTGATTTTATAATATAAATTACTGCCAACACTGCCCTTAGTAAAACCAAGCTTTAAAAGATATTTATCCAACCTTGCATACCAAGCTCTAGGTGCTTGTTTGAATCCATATAAAGCTTTCCTTAACTTGCAAACCATATCTATATCATCTGATAGTGAAAAACCATTAGGTTGCTCAATATAAACTTCCTCATCAAGATCCCCATTTAAAAATGCACATTTAACATCCATCTGATAAACCTTGTAGTTTTTATAAGTAGCATAGGCAAGAAATAATATTACAACTTCAATCCTAGCTATAGGTGCAAAAGTCTCTCCATAATCAATTTCTTCCTTATGAGAATATCCTTTACAAACCAATCTAGCCTTATTCCTTATAACTTGACCATCCTCATTCAATTTATTCCTAAAAACCCATTTAGTTCCAATAACATTTTATTTTTAGGCCAGGGAACCAAGGTCCATGTGTTCTTTTTCTCAATATGATCTAATTCTTCTTCCATAGCTTTCAACCAATATTCATCTTCACATGCCTCAATTACTGATACTGGTTCAACTTGTGAAATTAAACATACCTCATTAGTTGTCAGTGTTCTTCTTGTCATCACTTCATTTCTCTTATCCCCAATGATTTTATCTTCTGAATGATTCAATCTAACATACCTAGGAGTCCTCTGACTCTCGGTTCCTTTTCCCTATTCTTTAGTTACTGTTGAATTCTCTAATACTACTGGAGTAACTGGTTTAAGATTTTATTCCGGTAAAGGTGCTACCACTTTAGATATAATTATTTCCACTATTAGTTCCTTCTCATAAACTCTGATTTGACTTCTGTTCAGCTCATCTACTTTGACATGATCACTTTCCACAATTCTCTGCAATCTCTTGTTATAACATCTATATGTCGTGCTTTCATTAGAATAACCAAGAAATATGCCTTCATCACATCGGTTTCTCCTTTGATGCATACTTTATTGAATTTATAAACCATTGTGCTCATTGATTCTTTCCAGTAGATATGAGGTAGACTAGATTCCATCATCATTGTTCTAGCAGCATCCAAGATAGTTCTGTTCTTCCTTTCCACAACTCCATTCTGCTGAGGAGTACGGGGAGCAAAAAATTGTCTTCTTATACCATGCTTCTCACAAAAGTTAGTAAACTCACTAGATGTGAATTCTCCACCATGATCTGACCTCAAACATTCAATCTTCAATCCTATCTCAGTTTCCACTTTACCTTTAAAGATCTTAAACTTATCAAATGCTTCAGATTTTTCTTTCAGAAAAGTAACCCACATCATTCTAGAATAATTGTCAATGATTAGCATGAAATATCTATCACCTTGAAAACTTTTAACTCTAGTAGGGCCACACAAATCAGTATGAATAAGATCAAGAACATGATTTGATTTATCTTGTATACTTCTAAAAGAGGTTCTGATCTGTTTACCCATTTGACATTATTTACATACCGGATTATAGGGCTTCATAATCTTAGGTATATCCCTAACTACCTTAGTTGAACTGATCTTCATAATGCAATCAAAATTCACATGATACAACCTTTTATGCCATAGCCAACTCTCATCAATCTATGTAATCAAACACGTCTTCTCATCAGAGTTCAAATGAAATATATTACTTTTTTTCTATGTACCGGTTGCAATCTCCAATCCAGATATGTTAATGATTTTGCATTTTCCATCCTTGAACTGCAATTGAAATCCCTTATCTACCAATTGTCCTACACTCAAAAGATTATGCCTCAAACCTTCAACATAATAAACATTGTCAGTATTGTTCTTACCATCCAATGATATAGTTCCTTTTCCTTTTATCATACATGCTTTGTCATCTCCAAATCTAACTAGATTGCCATCAAATTCTTGCAAAGATAGAAACTTCCCTTTATCTCTAGTCATATGATGTGAACAACCACTATCAATTACCCATTCATCCTTGTCTTCAAGTTTAGCAGCAAGTGCCTTCTCTTTAGGTACATTCTCTTCCAGTGCTGGATCATCCTCTTTGATAGCCAGGAACACCCATTCCTTCCCATTGTCGGAACCACTAGCAGAGTCTTCTGCCCGTTCATCATCTGAATCAGTAATGCCTTCCTCATCCACTATGTAGCATGATTTGTGTTTGTTTTTCTTGTACTTATACTTGTTCTGATATTTGGGGTTAGGCTTAAATGATCTTCTAACTCTTTCTTCAAATCTTGAATTCCTTTCATGACATCTAGATGAAAAATGACCAATCTTATTACATGCAAAACATTTAAAAGACGCTTTTCCTTCATACTTACTTCCTATCGGTCCTTTAGGTACTCTTCTAGCAAATAGTGCTTCAATTTGCTCAAACTCATCATCTTCTCTCTTCATATCTTCTAATTCATTTGCATACAAAGCTTTCTAGTCTTTCTTACTGGTTGTAGATGTAGATGTATGAAAAGCAGGTTCAGTCTTCACAGCTTCAAAAGGGCCAAATTCTTTAAGCTCAAAAGCAGATAGTTTCCCAACCAAAGTATCTCTATTGATAGATGTATTAGCCATTGTTCTTAATTCATTGATAGCAGTAGCCTTCATTTTGTAAGCTAATGGTAGGGCTCTTAGGACTTTAGAAATAATTTAATCTTCGCTCAGAGTTCCACCACAACATTGAATTCCCATAACAATCTCATTTACCCTTTTAATGAATGTAGTAATCCTTTCATCTTCAGATTTTCATATCTCACCTAGTAACCATCAAGTTTAGAAATCTTCACTGTAGGGTCACCTTCATTAAGAGTCTCCAACTTATCCCATATATCCTTTCCAGATGATTTGTCAGTTAATCCCATTATTTGTTGATCAAAAAGTGCACACAAGAGGAATTCTCTTTCTCTATAATCATTCTCAAGCTCCTTGTCCAGGTTTTCTGGAGGAGGATTGCCAGATCCCAGATTATAGGGTGTGACACCATTCTGTGTGATCTCCCAAATCTCCTTGCCAAGATATCTTAGATGAGTCTCCATCCGAATCTTCCATATCAAGCCTCAGAATATCCCTCTGAAAGATAGCTCCAAAAGAACTGGATGAACTTGAACTGTTAGTCACCATAGGATCTTCCTCAAGTGGTTAAGCTTTCTACAAAGAGAACCAAAGCTTTGATACCAATTTTTAGATAGTTCAAATAATCAGAAGACAACTGAGAGGGGGGGGGGTGAATTAGTGGTCACAGATTACCAGAACCATTAGCAATTTAAACATTAATACCAAAACCCAAAACATTAATACCGGAATAGCAGTTAAACCAATTAAGCATAAATAATAGTCACAAAATAAATACCATCCACATGACACCAAGATTTGTACGTGGAAAACCTGGTAAAGGGAAAAACCACGGTGGGAAGCCTACCCACAGTCAGATAATACTTCTGTAGTAAGTATGTGAATCACAATTGAGGGGCCTGCACTCGCAGGAAGGCCAACAACCTAGAGCACTTTGCTCATCACTAAAGGAGCCTCACCGACTACATAAAAATCTAGCCTACAATCTAGAGAAGTGTTGAACTGCAAAAGATAGCATCTTAATGCCTGAGTATAGTTTCGGTTAAGCTCAATACCGGAGGATTAAATCCTCTTACATAAACCCAATTCGATCTCCAATGATCGACCAACTCCTCTGCCTGAATGATATTATATTATTCGCACATTAAATTCCTTGACCATGACCTCTAACAATAACCGTGATGATCTACAATGAGATCTTACATCTATATATACAAACCCTCAACCATAAACAATTAGGTCAACGACCAGATAATAAACCAATTACATAATTACAAACCATGTTGGCCTTAGACCAAACAAATAATATCTAACACATAAGACATATTAGAAATACATCGATAGGTCCAATCCATAGGTTACATTTAAGTCGATCCATAACCTAGATCAACTAGGACCCAATATAGGTCCACACGCTTCAACAATGATCTCCATTCGCCAAGTCTTGAACATGATCACCAACATCATTCTGAAACTCCACTAGAAGCTGCACCAACACCTCTTATGAAATTCATCAAAGATCTTCACTAAAATATTTGTTGATGAAACCCTCGTCGAAACCAAAAACCAAGCTTCTAAGCAAGCAGGATAGCATCCGATCACTAGACCAAAACCAATTGACCAAATATGAGCATGAGTATTACAAACAACCAATTCCATCACCAAACTATACAGAGCCTACCAGATCATGTCAAATCAAACTTAACCAGAAACCACTCAATGTAGCGGGACTAGAAGGGTGCCGGTAAAGCATCCAAATAGCTAGTGTTGGCATTGGTGACAAAACATCAATGCAACACATAATCAATTCCACCAAATGGCCAACAATTTTCATGAGTCTTTTGTCTTACCACTTTGGAAACCCGGGTTTTTGAGTTCCCAAAGTGGTCTCCTTTTGTGCAATTGGTGAGTTCGGTATCCCGGGTTCCCGGGGTTCCAAATTTGCTAGTTCTGTTAGTAGTCAAAACTTGGGACCTCGGGTTCCCGAACTCCCAAGTTTTCTTTGTAGTTTTTCTGTTTTCTCACCTTGGAACCTCGAGATCTCGACATCCTGAAGTGAGCTATTTTGTAGAGATTTTTCTTTGAGTAGTTTGTGATGTTTGTTTGCTTGATTTTGTAGGTTTAGTTGTGTTTAATGGAGTCTTCCCAAAAGGTGAAATATCTCGAGAAGCTGCTAGTCACAATGAAGTACCAATACCAGGGGCAAACATATGCGTCCAAGTTGGAAGATGCCATTCAATGGGTAACAAATATAGAGATAAGACATATTAAGCTTGAAGATATAGAAAAGAAATTGGAGAAGCCTAGACTAAGTGCAAAATGTAGGCAAATTAAGAGATCCAGCCTGGTAGAGGCGACTATTTTTCCACAATTAGTGCAAGCACCAGAATTCATAATGCAAGTGGCACAATTCTATAACCCCAACACTAGGCAATGTGTTGATGGTGATGGAAAATCGGTGATTGATTTGTCACTGGATATGTTGGCCCTAGTTTTCTAGATTCCCACTAGGAAGGAGGTGCTGGTTGAGGGGGAAGAAGACAAAGAAAGAGAATGAAATCAAAATATAAGCCAATGCAAGAAAAGAATGAATGAGGAATATATTGAGGAAGAGAGGAAAAAAGGCTTCAAGGCAAATGAAATTTCGAGGTAGGATTTTAAGGAGTCACAAAGGGATCTGATAATAATGGTAAGCAAGGCCTTCGACAAACCTGCCTACCGACACTTCCAACCATGGATGTTCTCATTCATGTTAACCATTTTGGATGGGTGGCAATACTATGAATGAGTTAAAATTTTGTTGGATAACATAAGAGATTAACTAAAGAAAGTACATAACAAGAAGAATTTTTTCTTTACATCTTATGTTGTCTGGGTGGTAGGTAGATCTAGTCAATTCCCAGGGCTACAGACTGAGGGCAATTTGGGTGAAGATGAAGGAAAAAAATACTGTATGGGAATATTACACCCAATTAGCATTAAGGGAATCTAGATTGCAATATAAGAGAATCAATGACATATTTTTGTTTCTAGTTAATATAAGTCTAACAAGTGACACTAGGTTTAGGCTCAACAAGGATGCAATGGAGCTAACTAATAAGTGGGGGTGCTGGTTTATACAGAACTCCCAATCTACCTATTTGAGGGTAAGTGGGTTCACTGGAGAACCATTTTTATACCTAGGTATTGTACAAATAGAGTAATTTTGTTGGAATATGCAAGACAGATGGTACATTTGCAAAATTTACTGTCATCAAGACATAAGACGGGGGTTACAGGTGAAGATTTCCCCTTAAATTAATCATTCTTTTCATGTCTGAAAAATTCATGTGGCAAAGGCTGCTAAACAAGAACTGTAGGAACTATAGTTGAAGCCTTTCAAATGTTAGACAATTTTATGATCCATACAATAAATTAAAAGGATTGATGCCAAAAGTATATGAAGGACATCAACCCGCCTTGGAGGATTTTTGGTCTAATCTTTAGGATAGTTTTGAGGCAAGAGAAAAATATTACCATCGCCTCACTGTTCCACAAATAAGGGATTTTGGTATCGAGACCAACCTACCCAAATAGTTGCATGATGATGGTATTTTGCTAGATCTAATGTATAAAGAAACATGAATAGATAAGAGGTTGCGCCCTCTCATCAAATGGTCACAACAGAAAGTGGTGGACATTGATACAATTTCTCAAGCAATAGTAGATAGAACTAGGAAGTGGTTAGGTCTGAGGATTAAACTGGCTGCCTCCAAGGTTAAACAAAAGAATATCACAACTGACAATCCTCAATCAAGGATACATAAGGAACATACAAGGAGAGCTCGGTCAGAGTCAAGGAAGATCATCTCTACAGACCTTGAAGAGGAAGCTAAAACTCCTTTGAATATAGAAGAGTTGAAGAAGAAATTAAATGAGAAAATGAAAGAGGCAAAATATCTGGCAAAATATGTGATTTTAGGGATTATTGCCGGCCTAGGGGCCACACCACAAGAAAAATTTCATCCTGTTAGGCCTACTATTGAGGGTGTTGCAACAACGATGGAACAACCTTCTTAAGAGGATCAACCCTCTAGTACCTCCACCACTACCGCTACAACAACCAACACTCCTACCACTACTCCTACCACCAGTGCTACCACCACTGCTACAACAACACCAACCACCACATCAACCGCATCTGTTGCACCGATTGTTTCAATAAAACCTCCACCCTTGGTTACAACAACTGTCACTCCATCTTCTGTTGTTGAAACAATAACTATTCATAATGTGGAGTCAAACTCAGACCAAGAGGAAGCTGAGCCAACACCAAAGAAGGTAGAGCCTAAAAAGAGGAAAAGAATGACTCCTTCTAGTTCAGAGAAATGAAGGGATCCTATCGTGCAAAATGAATCAGAACTTCAACAGGTAACCCTATGGGCATAAATGATTAGGGTCCGTAGGAGAAGCAGTAAGGTGAAGAAGGGGAAATGGAGTAAGGAAAAGATGAAGAACATGATGAAAGGTTGGTTATCAGTCCATGGGATGTAAAAAACTTATTGAAAGATATCACAGGTGGAGATACAGAGCAACACAGTCAAGAGCCAATCAAGGACTTCAACTAGCAAGTGAGTGAGAACTTAGAAGAATATCAACAATAGCTTGATATTGATGGTGCTCTACAATCGAACTTGGCTCAACAAGTTCTCTCACAACAACAATGAATCACTGTACTAGTGCTCCCTACCTAGGGAGAGACTCAAACTCCTCCAGATACATAGGTTGTAGTAGAAGAGCAGCAACATGAGGAGGAACTATCACAAAAAGATGGAAGGGTGATGATACAAATAACCACCCATGGAGGAAGTACAGATGAAGGAACACCACAATGGTTAACCTTCAATTTTGATAAGAAACAAAAGGTGGTGCTGCCCAAACTTACATTGCAATAGGCTATTATGGAGGAGCCAAAAAAAATAAAGAGGGGCAAAACAATTCATCATTTATCTAGAACTGGGCCCGGTGAAGTAATTGTTGATATTGCATCCCTTGTGGATACTGAAGGAGAAGGTCCTTTGAAATATCAATTATAACAAGTTAGGATTGGAAGGAAAATGAAGTGGGGAGAGCTTGACGCTTTAGAGTTTTCCACTAGTACGGTCAGGAGCAGAATGGAGAAGGAGCATAACTCCCAACTGTAGGTAAAGGCATAATTAGAGTAGTATAAGAAATTTCTTATGGAGATGGGGAAGCCTTTGTTTTCAAGGGAAGATGACACATTTTCATCCACATCATTTCTGCCAGAGGGTGATGTAAGAACTTTGATTGAAATAAGAAAAGTAGCTTCTACTACCAAGTTTTGGGAAAAAGAGAACATTTCAAAAGTAAAACTCTTCCTACAACATACAACAGGTATTTATGTAAAGATCCTCAAAATGGAGAAAGCAATCAGGGATTGTTCAACAAATTAGGAAGTGAGGATAAGAAACTTCACTAAGCAGTGTAAAAATTTGAATAAAATTTTGGCCTTGGGTGAGGAAGTGATTAAAAATGAAGATTTGCTAGGAGGAGATGATTTTGGTAGTTTACAATCTTATATATTTATAATAGAATTTAAGATAAAACTTCTTGAGTAGTGCAAGTCAAAGATATTGGAGGTACATGCTCCTCTTTTGAAATCAATAAGTAATTATGAGAATTTTGTGAAGAAGTTGTTAGGGGCATATGGTCACGATATTTTGAAAGATGGCCGCCTGAAGGAAGGTGTTATCACAAAAGCTTGCACCCTTGCTGAGCTATCAACTCAACAACCTTATGAAACATGGAAACAACCCCAAAGTGTGGGATCTTATGGAAGGGAGTTGAATCTCCAGAGAAGGCTGACTTCCTTCTCAATCTAGGTGTAGGTGTTGAACCAACTCAACACTTCAAAACTTACTCCTAAGCCTATCCTAATAACTTGTAGAGGAAAAGGGAAGAGAGAAATACTTAAAATAAAAGGAGATGATGCACCAATAAGAGATTGTTTCTCTCCCTACTTGAAATGACACAAAGAATCAACTGAAATAACCAGGAGATGCACAAAATTCAGTTGTATGAGTGACCCCAATGCATGTATGGAGGTTAGAATTCGCTAAATGTCAAGAGGGGAGAAGGTTTCCCACAAGTCACACTCAAAAATAAATTAACACAACATATGTTAGAGAAGAGTCACAAAACATAAACCTATGATGAAGGTAAGGAAACATACACAACATACATAAGTTGAAGAAAGGCAAGAATAGCAATTTCAATTCATTCGAAGGCCAATGGCCAAACTTATAGTTGCAAAATGTGAAATAATACAAGAGAAGTGAAAGAGCATGGAGTAGCTCAAGCTAGCAGGGAGAGAACCCTTTACAATGAGGATTAATAGAACTTATATATAAAATTGGTTACAAGAGTGATCATGACCCTTGTGTGTGTAGGGAAATGTCAATCTAGGAGTAAAGGGAAGTGCATGCACTTGACTTTCTGTACATGCAAGAAACCTATCCATACCCTGAAAAGGTAACCTTTAGAAGGGTGGATTGTCTGACCTTCCAAAGTCAGAGCATGCAAACATGACATAAGCTACCACAACAAGCATGGCCCCATACCTCTCTTGATGGAAATCTTTCCAAAATCATTAAATGCACCCCTGTAGCTCCATAAAAGAAGGTGCAAAAGTCACAAAATTCATTAGAGCATTTAAAGATTTGAGTGTTGCAAGCTGGAAAGAAGTCTAAGGACTTTGGAAACTCAGGTTCTCGAAGTAGGGAAGGTAAGGAAGGAACTTCAAAACCTTGGGGTTTCGAGGAAGGGGAAGGAGAACTTCAGAACCTCGAGGTTCCAGAGTTCCGGGAAAGGGAAGAAGAGACTAAGCAAAAGGATAAGGGGATACCTAGCAAAGGAACTTCCGAACTTTGGTGTTTTGAAGTTTTGAAGAAGAGGGAAAGGCAGCAAGGAAGGGACTTTAGAACCTTGGGGTTTCGGATAACAGAGAAAAGGAAAGGAGGGAAGGAACTTTAGAACCTTGGGGTTCCAGAGTTTTCAGAAAAGAAAGGGGCTAAGGGAAAGGAACTTCAAAACCTCAGGGTTCTAGAGTTCCAAAGAAGGAAAGGAAAGGGAACTTTGGAACCTTGGGGTTGCAGAGTTCTGGAGAACTGAAGAGGATGGGGATGGAAAGGGAGGAAATTTGGAACCTCGAGGTTCTAGAGTTCCGGAGAATAAGAAAGGAGAGGCAAAAAAGGGAAGGAACTTCGGAACCTCAGGGTTCTGGAGTTCTAGAGAAAGGGAAGAAAAGAAGGCAAAGAGAAGGAACTTTTGAAACTCGAGGTTCCAGGGAACATGAAAGAAAAGGAAGCAAAGGGAACTTCAGAACCTCGAGGTTTAGGAGTTCTGGGAAAAGAAGAAAAGGCTAAGGAAGGAACTTCCTCCAGGAAAGACAACACCTCACACTTCATAACTCCACCATCTTTCTCTTTGATCAACTAGGGCAGCGGTAATCCATGGATTGTATCTCTGACCTGTTCTTACTGATGGACCAAGGGTGTCATAAAATGACAACAAAAGGTATAGTGCTAGATCAATGGGATTGGTATGTAGCTGATCATTTTTCCCCTACAGTGGAGTTTAATATAGAGTTAATTGGTAGATACTCATTTTTGACCTCTCAGTGTATACATGCAGAGGGAGTAATTGATAAGTTGGTCAGCAAATGGGAATAGGCAAAGAAAATTTTGAAGAAGTTTGAGTCCGGATTTCGTACTTTGCTGATCCTCCTAAAGATACGGATGCATGCTTTATTAGTAACTATAAGAACTATAAAAGGAGTAAAGGATGAATGTATAGTTGCCACACATACAATTTTGAAAGCTTTTTCAAGATATTTTTGGTTGACACCAAGGCTGGGAGTTTAACTTCTGTACAACATCAACTTCAGGTTTTGGGCAAATTTTGTATGGCTGTAATGGCCAATTTGGAAATGCATGTTTCGTAGTGATAGTTAGTTAGTAGTTTCTCTGGAGTTGAAGGCAGAGACTTCCATGTCAACTACAACTCCTTGTTTTTGTAGCACTTAGTTTAGATAACTTTAATTCCTAAAGTTTAGGACATGAAACTCTATAAATTATAAATTTTGATTCATTTTAAGGGTCTATGAATTGATGATTTGAGGTCCAATTAGAGATTCCATTAGAGACTTTATGCAGATTTTTATGTGTTCAAAGAATTTTTGTGATACTCTTTGAAGTTTAATACAAAAAGAAACTTCTAGATTGCCTGATCTACTTGTGTGTTCTATATGGTTATGTTCTTTGTAATCTGGTAACTTCTATTATTTGAATCAACAACTAGTTCTTTGTGAATGCTTTGTTATTTTATGAATCATATTGTGCAGGTAAATTATATATGAGGATTAAATTGATAGGGTGATTATTGGTTGGGTAATATTAATTTTCATTGGTGTGTGAAGTTGATTGACTTTATATACTTTTTGGAGCTCGTTATCTAAATGCTGATTTAGTAATATTGATAATATTGGGATTATGAAATTCTAACGGTGTAGATCATTTAGTTGTTATTGTATTGATTTCATTGTTATTTTCTTGTTCCCCTGAATTATCTTTTGCTGTTTATTTTTGAGAGAATCTAAATCAGAAAATACAAAAAACAAGTAGGTAATTCAAAGTTGTTCCAACCACTAGGCCCCTTGATAGGTACAATTGCATCAACCATTGAGTGATCCAACACTGCCGTGACCCGACTATAGAGACCTTGGAGTAATTAGTCTTTCAAGATTGATTGGTTTACAAGAGAGGTGGCAAGTGCTCACATAATTTACCTGATTGTTGGTGAGTGTGTCAAAACACCCACCAACATGACCCTTTGGTATGGATAATGACATTGAACTACGTGGAAATAATGCTTTTGGGAAATCATTAAACAAGTGAGTGGAAACAAATAGAACATCATAAAGAAAGATTAACCAATTTCATACTTGGCAGCATCTTAATTTCCCATCAATCTCTTCCCAGATCTCATCCTTTACCTATAAAGAAAGTGAAGATTTCTGCCCACAATCCAACGCCCTCCTATTTTTATCAAGCAATGTGGAACCAAATTCTTTGCAATCTGGTCACTTGTGAAATTTGAGCCCCACAACATCCAGACTTTCTTTTGCTTGTGATGATTAAATTTTTTTGTTCAAGACTGTGAGTGATTATCCCCATAACATGTCTATCATTACCTTCCATGTGCATAATAGTTGCCTTTTTTTAGAATCACCCACATTCATTTGTATTCCTATCAAGCACTAAAAAAATACCAAAATAGTGTCCTTCCGATGAAATGCCCCTTGGCCTTTAAATTATCTCCCTGAACTATTTTGAGTTCCCTTTCATAGTTCACATAATTTGTCTTATAAAATTCTATCCTTGCATAAATTCCCTATGACACGAGCCATTCTCCACATAGAATGGCATGGCCATGGCATGCGAGAGATTACATGTTGTGGCATAGGGGCCCACGAAGAAGCGTTAGGGGTGCTAATTATCACTGGCGTGGCATGGGGTCCATAGAGAAGGTCATGGGGTTCCAATGATAGAAAATGACAAATGACGTGGTGACCGTTGGTATGCGAGTTTCCAACAGGGTCATCGGACGATGATGAAAAAGAATTTTAACTTTTTGTTGGAAATAGTATTGGAATCTGTGAATGGGCTAACGAATAGCGACGACCAAAAGATCCGATCTGCATGTATTCCACCTATTCAGGGATTACGAAGTGGAATGAAGATTTTAGCTCAGAGTTGTTTGTTGTCAGAGAGTCTTTATACAGTCAAAGTTGGGAAATATCTCTCCAGGCAAATTTCTATCTAGGCAGTTTGAGATTCTTTTCAAATTTTTGCAGTCTTTAGGCATGTGAGAATTTCATAATCTTTCGCAGTCTACAGAAAAACATGGTAATAGGGGAAATTATCATTTAATCAATTTATTTTTTATAAATGCATAGGTTTGCCTAGGTTTATGTAAGTTTTATGATTGTTTTTTGTCATTAGCAGTCTAGGGAAGCAAAGGTGGCGATGACGTTTTGGAGGCATAGTCATCAAGGTTTTGAAGAGAGATCAAACCCATAAAGGTAGGTATATTTTTCAACATTTCTTTGCCAATTTGTGATGCTGGTAGGGACTTAGGTGGAAGAGGAATGTTCGTCAATGCATATAAGCAAACCCTAGTGTCATAATAAGTTTTTATATATGAACTAGGGTTTTCTCATTGTGTGTCTCATTTTTGCGTGCATTTTGGCCACTTGTCAGGATTGCGATTGCTAAAGAATACAAAAGTTTTTTGTATTCGGTGTGGGTTGTAAAAGAAATCGTGAGGGTCTCTGTAATAAATTTCTCTAGGGTCTAGGGTTTTCCCTTTTTGTATGTCTTTTTTGCGTCGATTTGGACTACCCAACAAGACTGGGTATGCTAAAGTAGACGAAATTTTTTTTGAGAGTGCATAAAAAAATTTGAAAATTTCAAATTTTGCCTAGTCTGTTTGTCTGTTTCATATATACACATTTTTTGATCACCTGTCGGGACTAAGAATGTTAAAAAGCACGGAATTATACACAAGGTAAAATCAAAACACTATAAATAAAAATATGGTTTTCCACACACAACTGGGAATGTTAAAGAACATGAAATGTTTGCACAGTCTAGTATCTGGTGTGTTGAGAAACACATGTCAGTCTTGTACATATTCAGACTGGCTTGGTATGAATCACGAGTGTTTTTCACACATGTGGTATGATCATGTGAAAAACATAGTGGCTTTTAACTGTTTATGTCGACAGAAGGGCGTTGTGGACAACATGAGAGATTTTCAGTTCGAAAAAGGTGTCCTTTATAAATACACCTAGTTGCAACATCAATTTTAGATAGAAGTATCTTAAAAATTTGCATCTATAACTAAAGCTGAAGATAAATATTTTAGGTTTTTTTACTCACTGTCTTTACCAGAAGAAATCCTTGCGATCTTCCCTGCAATCCAACTTTCCTCTTGTATGTGGTAAGAAAAAACCCTTTCTTTGCTGCCACCTCAAACTTACAATGCACAAAACCCTTTGTGTGTTGCTTGAAATTAGATATGCAAACTTTGTTCTTAACATAAGCTTCCGGCCGTCAAAAATGCCCGACGTCGCTTGGCCGATGTTTATTTTTCATGGCACCGTCTTCGCTATACGAGAGTTCTCGACCGTCAGAAATGCTTGACGTCTAAATGTCCTCGTGTTTGTTTTTCACGCCTATGCTGGAAAATGAAGCGCTCCATGCGAGGCCCATAAAAGTCCATGTATGTATGGTGGATGCCCATATTGGAGTACGGCGTGCTATTTTATGTGGGCGCGTTTTCTCAAAATTAGATATGCAAACTTTTTTCTTAACATAATCTTCTTTGAAATTTTGTAAAGTCTACTTTCAGTTGTGAAATAGGTGACGTTTTTGAATATTCCTGGTTGCCACATCAATCTTAGAAGTATTTCAAATTTCTCTAATGATGCAATGTATTTCATTAACTACATATTTGTTGTTAAGTCTTACTAATCTCGTTTGCCAAGAAGCATATGTTTCTTGTCTTCAACCAATGATTGTTGAAGAAGAGCAACATATGCTTGTCGACAAACGACATCAACAATACTTACAACCAACGATTGTTGACATTCCATATTTCTGTGTAAAGTTTCTAGATCATACCAAGCTTTATTAATTGCTGTCTCTGCAACTTCTGTCTTGATGTTTTTTTTGTTTTAGTTTTTGTTTTAAGAACCATTTCACCATTTAATTTCAAGCACTTTTTTGAAAATGGTGTGTGTGAAAAATGCCTATTTCTTATTTTGTTGTTATGACTTTTCCAAACCATTTATTTATTTCCCTAGATGGCACCGACTAGCTTTGAAATCCACAGTATATTCTACATGCCACTGTTGTTCCATTGCACTACTATGATATTATCACTATTTCAAGTAGGAGATGTCTCCACTTCCATTTTAGGAAGTGGATTATCTCATTGGGCTGATCTATATGCACCCATAATAGAAAAGTAGATTATTTGCAATGGTACTTCAGGTGGTTGCAAAAATGAATGTTTATCTAATGTTCAGGTGGTTGCAAATTTCTCTTGAGGCAGTTGGAGATTCTTTTCAAATTTTTGCAGTGTTTAGGCATATGAGAATTTCATAATCTTTCACAGTCTATAGAAAAGCACTGTAATACTACAAATTATTGTTTAATCATTTTATTTTTTGTATATGCATTGGCTTGGCTAGCTTTATGTAAGTTTGCGGTTATTTTGTGATGTTCGCAATGCACCGCTCCATGACGAGCCCATACAACTCCATGTATGTATGCCAGATGCCCAAACTCCAGTATGACGTGCTATTTTATGTGGAGAATAGCTGCTTTCATTAACTACACATCTATCGTTAAGTCTTGCTGATGTCATTTATCAACAACCATATCTTCCTTGTCTTGAACTAAAGATTGTTTACATTCCATATTTTTGTGTAAAGTTTCTAAATCATACCCAACTCTACTAATTGCTATGTCTCTGCAACCTCTTTTTTGATGTTTTTTGTTTTTGTTTTTGTTTTAAGAATCATTTCGCCATTTAATTTCAACTATATATTTTTTGAAAATGGTGTGTAAAAAATGCCTATTTCTTATTTTGCTATTATGACTTTTCCAAACCCTGTATTTATTTTGCTAAATGGCACCAACCAACATTGAAATCCATAGTGTATTCTACACGCCACTATTGTTGCATTGCACTAATATGATATTATCACTATTTCAAGAAGGAGATGTATCCATTTCCATTTCAAGAAGTGGATTATCTCACTGGGCTGATTATGCACCCATGACAAAAAAGCAGGTTATTTGCAATGGTACTTCAGGTGGTTTCAAAAATGAATGTTTATCTAATGTAGAGACTTGAAAAAATGTCTCTTTTGTGCTTCAGTAGAGGAGTGCTCCAAATCCAGTGTTTTTTTTGCCAAAATGGCACATCCCAATTACATTTTTGACTATTGCAATTGCTCCAAACCCCCGTAGTTATTCCAAAATTGCACTTGCAAAAAGCCCTATTTCCTTTTGACTGTTGAAACTGTTGCAAATCCCTTGTGTTTTTCTCCAAACTGACACTTGCTTGTGTTGGAATCCCCAAAGGATGTTAGGATTAATGATAGTCCCAAAGATACTTAGAGGGTGGGGGGGGTGGATCAGTATCTAACCGGTTAACAAAATATTTGACCTTATTAAGTATTTTGCATTCCAAAACAATGTAACAGTAAATAAGAATTAATGCAGTAAACAGGAACAATAAAGATAACATAGAAAACACACCATAACACAAGATGTTTAACGAGGAAGCCTGGTGTGGGAAAAACCTTGGTGGGATTTGTGACTCACAATATTCACTCACTGGCCAATGAATGAATATTACTTACAATGTGGTGCCTGCGCATGCAGGAAGGCCAACTGCCTAGAGCTCACTGCTCAATCTACAAAATGGAAGTCTCACTGACTTACAAAATGGATTATGAGAATCCAATACACTGTACTGCTACAATTCAACATCTGCTATGCCAAGTTCAGTACCGGTTTAAGCTCACACTATAACCATAAGCCTTATACAAAATCTGTCCTATGCATTCACATATATCTCATCTTCTATTCCATCCACTATCCTTTTTTCTATTCTTATTTGAAAATGATTTACAAGATCTCATACATATATGAGTCTATTACAATATGCCATGTCGGCTTTACAAAAGATATTTACAATTAAATACAATAAACAAAAGTTTATTCCTGTCGGCTGGAGTGCCAGTATGCATTGTTGTTGGTGCCGGTGAAGTGTCTGCCGGTGTCGGTGCCTGCCAGTGGTTTACTAGATGAATGCCACAAGGTTTCCTGAAGGTTTCCACAAGATTTTCATCAATGACAACACCTTCAATTCTCATTGGAGTGTATAATGCCAACAATCTCCCCCTTTGGCATTGATGGCAACACTCATGAGAAAAATCCAAAAACTATTCCAAAAATGAAGTCCAAAAATTTTACCAAAAATATGTTCTCCCCCTGAGTAGATGATCTCCTCTGATTAGCCATTTTTCTCTATCCACTACTCCCCCTTTGACATCAATGACAAAGGTTGTCAAAAATTATCAAACGAGTGCAAAATTTCACCTTAAGGTTTGTAACCGTTGGTTACAATCTGAAATATATTAGCCAAAACAAAGTTTAAACTTTGCATGAATCTGTTGTTGTCCTTCGTGGTTGCCTTAGTTCTTTGGATTGTATCGGTGAGATGATGCATATGCTCCTCCGGTGACCTTTCCCCTTGAATTAATGCCTTAGATATCTCATTCCTTAGAGAGATAAGGTTGTCCAATTTAGGACTAACTTTATACTTCAGCTCTCTGGCATTTGCCTTGATCCTTGCTTTTTCTTTCTCAAGTTTCTCCAACTTTCCTCAAATCTTGCTATCTCTTGCTCTATAACTAATATAGGTTTGGATGAACCAATGATGTTATCAGCTATATCATCAATTTCCTTTTGTACCCTTCTTATTTCTTTTCCAATGTCATGGGTCAACAGATGTGGCTTGCATGTTTCTCTATACAGTTCCTTATACTCCAAAATTGTTGTATTCAGTGCCGGTAAAAGTGTGTTAATGTGTTCCGTGCACTTATTTATTGTTTCCTCAAAGAATTTTTATTTTTATTTTTCTATCTTCTCTTTGAATGTATCCTCATTTACCTTATCCATTGTTATTACATTTCCAACAACAAATTTAGACAATGTGTCTAACTGACTTAAATAATCCTTTACATTATCTACATTGCATTTTGGTGCAATCATCTTAAGAATAGGTATGGTATCATCAATTACCTTGTAGGCCAAATCATTACAATCTGTTATCTTTTTGATTGAGTCCAGAAGTACTTCTGCCACATTTGTAGGTCTGAATTCACTTAGTGAAGTACCTGATGTCTGATCAACTGCTTATACTATCTCAGTGCTTGCAGTATTAGTAACCAATTTGCTTGTATCAACCTCTAGTGGATCAGTCCGAGTTTGCATTTCTACTATCAATGGTTTGGGTTTCTCAGTGATTACCAATTTTACTATCTCAACATGTACCTGTGCCTCTGCCGGTTTCTTTGTGTTATCCACTGCTGGTATCTCTATCTCCATCGGTTTCTCCGTGCCAGCATCTACACTACCAATATTTATTCCTCTGTCCAAAGGTTGCTCTATTTGCACTGTTTGCTCTGTTTGTATTCCAACCTTAATATTTTTTTGCCGGTTGCTCAACAATGTTTCAAGTATTATCATTCTTCACCTCTGTGCTATCCTTATCCACAACAATGTTCACTTCCTGAGTATCAATATTCATTGTGAATAGAATTTCTGATTCAAGGTTAGTGTCCTCATGTGTTGTGTCAACATTTTCAGTAGCTGGTATGTTGTCAGTGTTTATCGGTGTAGTAGCCAAGGGTGGTGGTAGGTTGTCAGTTATTTTTTTATGTTTGGTATTCCACCAATTTTTCTTGTTCCTTTGTCTCTGTCCTTCTGATATACCTTGAAAGTTTTCTTGGGTCTGTTCAATTCTTCCTGTTTTTCTTTTTCTACAAAAAAAGATATCCCATTTATCTACTATTTCCTCTGCAATTTCATTGACTCTTCTAGCCATTAGGCTCACATGCCGGTGACCGCTTGCAAAAATTGATCTGTTAGCTTCACTAATTAGTTCATCAATCTCTTCTTTAGAGTTAACTAGATGAACAACCATAAGTTTTTCAATCTTAATTTTCTTATCTAACTCCATAACTGCGATCCTCTTTGCATCTAACCTTCTACACAATTCATTTGGCAAATAATCTACAACTTCTGTTAACACTTTCTTGTAAATGTCCAGATGTAGAACTATGCTGTTCTCAATACTTTCCTTCTCAGAATCAGTGAATTTATTATACAGTTTGCTCACATTTTCCAAGTTGCCATCATCAGTGGTTTCACTCAGTAAGTTATCCAAAGGTGGTATAACCTATTTTTGTTTCTTCTTGGGTGTCAACTTCTTTGCTAGTTGTCTTACCGCCTATTGCTTCTTTCTTGTTTTCTTTGGTGAAGGAGAGGGTACCGGTGAGGGTTTTCTCTTCCTATCAACTCTCTTGAACTCAATAGGTATTTCACTTTCAGATGATGTACCAACCGGTGAGATATGTTCCTCTG
Source organism: Cryptomeria japonica (assembly GCF_030272615.1). Taxonomy (NCBI): domain Eukaryota; kingdom Viridiplantae; phylum Streptophyta; class Pinopsida; order Cupressales; family Cupressaceae; genus Cryptomeria; species Cryptomeria japonica. The sequence goes on along the minus strand of NC_081413.1, from coordinate 299,055,991 downwards.
GTTGTAATCCTTCTAGTTCACTTTCCTTTATTTCAGTAATGTTCATGATGTTATTGTTTTATTACACTCCTTATGTACTTTTCTCTTTTCTTTCTTTGTTTCAATGTCTGTACACCGCTTTCAATTGTTTCTGCATTACCAAAAACTTCTCCTGTTGGTTATCTAGGTGCTTCTAACAGGGCTTTAGCATAAGTCTCAATAATATTTACATCAGCCTCATACCCCATTTCAGTTACCCATATAGTTCTAGGAAGAACTGCTTCCATCCAAATTTTATCCTTCTTAATCACAAAGCAGATTTCCTTATCATATTTGTCTACTATACTTTGTGGTAGTCTCTCTCTTGTTTTCATTTTGGCTTGGAAGGTTTTGAAATACTCAGTTATATTGTTTTCCTTATCAGTACCTATGTTGATGAAGGCTTCTTGCAACTGTTTGCATACCGGTATGTCATATCCAAAATCTTTCTTTCCAATACCGGGAACTTCTTTTATGAAATACAACACAAGACATACCAAAATATTACCAAAATGAAATGTTCCTTTCTTATCACCTTTTATCTTTTTTAGGTTGTCTATTAATTCATCCTTTAGCCACTCACACACATCTATTTTTGCATCATTATTTACCATATCATAAGCACTTTTAATGCAAAGACTAGAAACTGAATTGAGTCGGTTTGCATGTGTGGTTTTGTAACCTAAGATCACACTTATGAATTTGACATTTATATCCTTGATGTCATTTACTCTCAGGGATCTACTATCAGATGTTGCTACTGTTAAGGTCATGAACATGTTGTTAGGTAACTTCTTTATCTTGTCTGGCCTACTACCGGTGGAGGGTAAACCTGTCACTGCCCTAATTGCTTCCTTGGTGAGTTTGCAAACTGAATCTAGCCAAAGAAATTCTCCATGTACCCTGCTAAGGACAATTATCACTACCTCCTTAGGAAATTCAGGGATGTCCAAGATTTCCATAAAACCTAAGCTCTCAATAATTTTTTGCTCAGGTTTGACATTGCCATTTTCATCATAGATAATGGTTCTAAACATCTTCAATACTTCCTCAGAACCTAATTCCTCAATATTGTAGTGAATGTAAATTCTAGGGTCTTCAACATAAGCTACACCTTTAGGAATTTTTGAAAATGCGCTTATGGAATCATCTTGCTTAGCTTATTTTGGGAATGATTTGAACACGGGCCTAGGGAGTTTTACAACTTCCACACCAGTAGGGTTTTCAATAAATTCTAGAGCAGAAGAGGAAGCCATTTGAAAAATACCTTAAGCTGCTTGATAAAGGTTGAGTGCTTGAAAGAAATCACTTCACTTCTTCACCTTGAATGCCTTTACTTAGATTTTGCAATCTCTGAAAGTTTTAATGCTTGGTGAATCAAAAAAGTCTTTTCTTTCAAGAACCGCATTAAATGCTCACCGGTTAAGTGAAACTTAACATATCTTCCAGTAGAGAAGAAATTCATCTTCACACCATCAACTGAGGGTAAACTGCATGATATTCAACTTGTTGCAATACCCCCAAAGGGTTAGTTTTTAGTTGGATGAAGAATCTCCTGCCAGTGGAGTAATACTCTCTTCTACCGGTGAAGGAATAGTCTCATCAACATTCTGATCTCTCTTTCTAATCCACTATTTTGAAAATTCTTGCTTTACCTCATCTACCTTTTCTTTGCCTTTCAAACTGGGTCCTTTATTATTTGTCGGTGAAGTCTTACTTCTACAAAATTTTACAATATGTCCAATCTTGTTACAAGCATAACAAGTCACATTATTCTTTTGAATAGCCTTTCCATATCCTATGCCAGTTTGTGTTCTGCATTGATTAGATAAGTGCCCAAATCTTCCACAAACATAACATCTCACATTCATTGTGCAGTTTTCTGAATTATGACCAACTTTGTTGCATTTGGAACATTGACCGGTGGGTGCATTAATGTTCTGATTGTTTCTAGATCTACATTGATTTTCTCTATGACCATACTTGTTACAGTTAAAGCATTTCCCATTAAATTTGTAAGCATTAGGTTGTCTTACCGGTTTACTATGATCATGATTGTTTGTAGTACCAGAACTTTCACCAACTTCAAATCCAAGTCCATTAGTATCTCCATTAGGTTTTTGACTTTTCAACATATCATCAAGTTCTTCTGAACTTTTCCTGAATTTCTCTTTATGTTGGTTTGCAGTAGCCAACTCATTTTCCAGAATTCCTATCTGTCTCATAAGTTCAGTTTTATCATGTTGCATGTGAATCAAATTTGTCTTTAACATATCATTTTCATGACTGAGTCTTAGATTTTCATTGCTAGCATCATTGAGTCTCCTAGTCAAGTCATCTTCATTCTTCTTTCCGTCTTCAATGTCTTTACAAAATCTCATAGTCATGTCTTGCATTTCATTCCTCATAGTCATGTTTTCTTGCCTCAATTTGTTCACAAGATCATTAAGAGTTTCATTTTCATCATTGTCATTCTATATCTTCTCATGAAGTTCTTTTCTCTTATTTCTAGCAATAGTAAGATTCTCTTGAAGTCCTTGAATGAATTCCTGTGCAGTCCTCAGATCATCTTCAAGTTTGATATTCTTCAATTTCTCTGAATCATAGGCCACAAGAGCTCCTTCCAATTGCTTTCTTAAGTTCTCCATTTGGACCGGTGTCAGAATCTTCCTCAAGTTGTTAGGCTTTTGAAAATAGAGGACCAAGCTCTGATACCAATTATTAGGATTAATGACAGTCCCAAAGATTCTGAGAGAGGGGGGGGGGTGAATCAACATCTAACCAGTTAACATAACATTTGACCTTATTAAGTATTTTGCATTCCAAAATAGTGTACCGGTAAATAAGAATTAATGCAATAAACAGGAACAATAAAGACAACATAGAAAACACACCAAAACACAAGATGTTTAATGAGGAAACCTCGATGGGATTTGTGACCCACAATATTCACTCACTAGCCAATGAATGGATATTACTTACAATGTGGTGCCTGCACATGTAGGAAGACCAACTGCCTAGACCTCACTGCTCAATCTACAAAATGGAAGTCTCACTGACTTACAAAATGGATTATGAGAATCCAATACAATGTACTGCTACAATTTAGTATCTTCTATGCTAGGTTCAGTACCGGTTTAAGCTCACACTATAACCATAAACCTTATACAAAATCTATCCTATGCATTTGCATATATCTCATCTTTTATTCCATCCACTATCCTTTTTTCTATCCTTATTTGAAAATGATTTACAAGATCTCATACATATATGAGTCTATTACAATATGCCATGTTGACTTTACAAAAGTTTATTCCTGTCGGCTGGAGTGCCGGTATGCATTGTTGCCGCCGTGGGTGAAGTGTTTGCTAGTGGTTTACCAGATGAATGCCACAAGGTTTCCTGAAGGTTTCCACAAGGTTGCAATCAATGACAACAACTTCAATTCTCATTAGAGTGTATAATGCCAACAACGAATTCCACTGGTAACAACTGTGCCATTGTGCTACTATGATATTATGATTGTTTGGAGTAGGAGATGTGTGTACTTCCGTTTCACAAAGTAGAATATGTCACTGGGAAAATCTATTTGCATCCATGGCAGAAAAGTATGTTATTTGCAACCCATTTAGAAAACTAAAATTATTCTCATTATTAGATTGGAATTGAATTTCCCAATCACACCATTGATGTTGGCTTGATTTTTGAACAACGATACTTTAAATTCATTACTTGTAATTTTCAATCTATGGCAACATTCCCAAATTCCTTATCTTGAGTTGGTCATGTAAGAACACTAAGTGGTTGTGTTTTGAATCTGAATGTTTGGCAGGTATTATGCCATTGACATTTAGAAAATTTAGAAAACTTTATGGTGGAGTTATTGTTTGGTAGCTTGATTTTGATTGGTTTGAATGCATGTTGATAATGAAAGTAAAACTTATTTGGAATTGCATACAATGGAGTTGTGTGAATCCCAAATAGTGGGCCCATACTCCATGTATGGTTTTCTATTTTATGTGGACAATAGCCACTTCCATTTTGTACATAATATTTTGTGTAAACACTATTTTGTACACACTATTTTTTTTACATAATAGCCCCTACTATTTGGGATTCATAGAGCTGCATTTGATGCAAATCAAGATCAACTTTACTATCATTGTCAAAATGCATTCAAAGCAATCACAATCAAGATACCAAACAATCAATTCTAGGTCAATTAAGCGACACAAAGTTTGTTATTGGATGCTGCAAGTTTTAGGGGGAAAATCACCAGGTTTATATTTATGTCACTTCTAGGAATAGGAGTGGGAAAATGAGTGTTTCTATCACCATGCAAAAGAGGGAGGTTGGATTCAGTGATGATTAGCGTAGAATTCAACATAGAAAAACCAGTGAGTAAGGAGACCATTTTTTTATGTTGCAATATTAGTTATTTGTGGATTTTTTTACATTTTTGACATCTAAAAAGGCATATTTGAGTGAAACAAAGTATGCATATCTAATTTCGACCAAAAATGGAAAGGGTTTTGTGTGTTAGAAGTCAATGAGGTGATTGCATGAAATTGAAGATACAAAATAGTGTGTACAAAAAAAAAATTGAATTTCTTGTGTGAATCCCAAATAGAGGGGGGCTATCAAAAGGTCCTCTAGTACTTTTTCTCCTCCACGCTAGAAACTCCAACTGCTCTTTCAGGCAGTCACTTCATCGAACTTCCAACGCACAAAATCCTTTGCATTTTTGTTCCAAATTAGATAGGTATGGGCTATTTAACACATAAAATGGCACAACCATGGCATGTGGGAGATTAATTTCCATGGCTAATCCCACATGCCATGGTCGTGCCATGTTATATGGAGAATAGCCCATGCGCAGGTAGTTACTATAGCCATGCTGGACATTTTGCCACCAAATTTCCCATGCACCATCTTGGCAGTCCCTCCTTTCTGGCGGTTGGAAATCGCTGATGTCGAGAGGTCCTGCCTTTCAGCACGGGCTATTCAACTCCACGCTAGTTCCAATTCCTTGAATACTGTAATAGGGATAGTCAGCAGGAGGTTAATTTGGTGGATATATGTATTGAAAACATAATGTGTTCATTAAGGTGTAGGCTGCCTTTAATTTTGGATGCCACATGTTTTAGGGAGAGACCAACAATGAGGAGAAAAAGTAGTAGAGGACCTTTCGATGACAACATTTTCTAATGGAAGCGACTGTTCTCCACATAAAATAGCACATTGTACTGGAGTATGGGCATCCACCATGTATACGTGGAGTTGCACAGGCCTTGCATGGAGTGCTTCCTTTTCCAGCGTGGATGAGGAAAAGAATGCTAGGACCTTTCAACATCAACCATTTCTGATGACCGAAAAGGAAGGACAACCAAGACGGTGTGCGGGAATTTTGGCGGCAAAATGTCGATCTTGGCTATGGTAACTGCATGGGCATGAGCTATTCTCCACATAAAATGACACGTCGATGGCATGTGGGAGATTAGTTTCCATCGCATAGTGCCTCACGTCATTCATTTCTGGTTGTCAGAAAATGCTGCCGTTGAAAGGTCATCTAGTACTTTTTCTCCTCCATGTTGGAATCTACAACGCTCCACACGGGGCCCAATACAACTCCATGTATGTATGCCCATGCCCATACTTCTATTGTCCACATAAAAATGGGATGAAATTAATCTCCTACATGCTATGGCCATGCCATTTTATGTGGAGAATAGCCCATGCCCATGGCCATACTGCTATTCACCACATAAAATGGAATGAGCATGGAATGTGGGAGATTACATGACATGGCATGGCAATCCCATAGAGAAGAGGAATGGAATTGCATACAATGGAGTAGTGTGAATCCCAAATAGTTGGGGCTATTGTGTACGCAAATTTTTTTTTGAAGTTTTTTTGTGTGAATTCAAAATAGGAGGGGCTATTTAATTTTCTTGTGTGATTTTTTTTGACAATAACAATAAAATTGATTTGGAATTGCATACAATGGAGCTGTGTGATTCGCAAATAGTGTGGGCTATTATGTACAGAAAATAACACTATTGGGCATATATGTATATGTATATATTTGGTAGTCTGTATTTGTCCTTTCCCTTTTGGTCGTGGTTTTTCTTTACCTCATTTGCAGATTCCAAGTATTCTCTACATAAAATAGCACTATTGGGCATATATGCACATGTATATGTATATATGTATGCATGTGTTTGTATATATGCATATATGTGTATGTATATATGTATGCATATGTGTGTGGGAAACTTCCCAACAAAGAGTCCTAACTAACTTCTGTAGCAATCATCAATGGGAGGAAGGTTCATTTGTTGGAGATAGCTATGTGGAAAACACAACGTTTCGTATACGAAGCAGGTTTTTTTTTTGCATGCTGCAAGTTGTAGGTGAGGAAAAACAAGGGTTTTTGCGACCTCGTGGAAGAGGGAGCTTGGATTGGAGGGCCAAGAGCAAAGAATTTGATAGTTAAAAAACATCAAGTAAGAAAATCCATCTCATTTATTCTACAATTTTAGTTGTAGATGGATTTTTTTTTTTATGTTTAGGGCCTATGAAAAGAAGCATTTTTGGCTCATCTTTGATAGTTTTACAAAACTTTTGTGAAAGCAACATCTATTAACTACAAAGTCTACATATCTAATTTTGAGAAAAACGTAGTGGGTTTGATGTGGTTCAAGTTTGAGGAGGCGTGCTATTTTATGTGGAGAATAACTCGTGCTTGGAGCTCTTATTCTCCATACAAAACAAGACGCATGGTATTTCTTTTTTGAAATTTTGGGTTGTGAAAGGGGTGGCTTTTGATTTGTTTGAAATGGTTTATTTTAGAAAGTGTTGGGGTTACTTTTTTGGGGTCTAATTGTTTGTGAACATCCTCTTCTCCATAGTTCTAGTAGAATGGCAAATGGACACATAATGTTGGTTGATATATACTATTGCTGTTAGTGATAGGTTGAGTTTGAAGTTAAACTACCTTATTACAGTTGAATATGCTAATTCTCTGTCCACTTGGGCATGTTTGTTGTGCCATAACATTGTGTTCAATATTTCTGAATATATATGAAAAGAAATATTTGTTGTGGCATGTGTGTTTAATTTCAAATTTAATCTATGACTAACAGTTATTTTTTTTCCTAGGATGCTGGTTCGATTATAGAACACTTTCCTGTACATTGGGGAGTAATTTTTGTATACACCTAAAAATGATCTGAAGATAATTAATTAAATAAGCAATTATTTAATTAATCTCTCCTCCCCAATTTAATTGAATTCACTAAGCAATTTGATTAAATTTCCCTTTTCATCTACTTATTAATAAATCTAAGGATTTACTGAATAGGTTCATTTCACCCCTTTAATTAATTAATTCAAATTAATTAATTCCCCCCATGCAAATTCATTTCTTCTAAATCCTCTAATTAATTAAAACAAATCAAATCATGAGTTGTTGAAATTAATTAGCCATTTTCCTAATATTTGAATTTCTAAATTCAAATTCTCCTAACTTCTACCACTCCTAACTTCTAACCATTCCTAAACCTAACCCATTCTACCTACCACCATGTCCCCTTTCATCCAACATCTTCTAGAACCTTTGTGACACTTGTCACTAAGTGTTCCCTTTAATCCAACCCCCTTTGCCAACCTCCTCCAATTTAACCATTGATATCTTTAGATCAATCTCAACCGTTGATTCATGCCAACTCACCCCTAGCCTTGGAAAATCCTATAAATAGACCTTATTTTGGAGCTCAAAGGGTCCCAATTTCATATGATTTTTGCATATCATTGCATCCCATCTCATTCGTAGCTTAAGCATTGTTACTATAGGCATCTAGCTTATAGTTTATCAGTTTTAGCAATGTTATCATGCTCATTTCAGCTTAACTCTTAGCTTAATCATGCTAGGATAATCATGAATCCATATAGCTTAATCATGCTATCATGCTAGATCATGCATCTTAATCATTCAAATCCTCCATCTAAGTGTAGTCAAGTCATTGGAATTTGCATACTAAGATCTGAGAACAAAATCCACACTCGCATTTACTAGGAGGCAATAAGTTGATTAGCTATGGTTTTAAATTTCATTGATTATATCTTCTAACCATGCTTGTAATGATTTATTGAGTGCATTGTGTTTGAAGGTATAGGTACACCACACAAATACACGACATTTTGGCGCCCACCATGGGGCCGAAATCATCATTTTCAGCCTCCCAAGCTTCCTCAAACTTCATCTCTGTCGGATCATAATCAGATTGTTATACGAGTTGTCTTTCTGGCTCGTACGAACTTCCTTTCAGTCTTGGATGACACCTCATCCTAACTCATATGAGGTATAAATCTATGTCATATGAGTTTTTAGACTATAAATTCTTTACTCATTTTAGCTCATTCCTATGTCGTACGAGTTAAATTTCACTGTCGTACGAGAGCTAATTCTGTGTCGTACGAATTTATGGCTTCAAAATATTATGTCGTACAAGCTGGTTTTTGTCTTTGTGTGAAATCTAAATATTTGTCATTCTATCTGATAAATCATGTCGTACGAGTTTCTGCATCTGTGATTTTTTTGAAAAACTACAAATTGGAATTTTCAAATTTGTCTATACGTTAGTAATTTGCATTTTTGAAGGCTTTCTAGTCATTTTTAGCCCCTAAGAGTGCATGCTCTTTGAAAATTGCATCTAGAACTCTTGGAGACCTTTCCAACGAGGTAAACAGTGCGTAATTTTGAGTCCCGAGCAGAAAGTTATGCCTATTTGAAGTTAGGGTAAAATATCATACAATTTTCTAAAAATTTCATAATTTTGGATCACTAATGCTAACTCTGATCTATTTATGAGATGTTTGTAGCCTAACTCTTTTGTGCAGGATGCTTGTCAAAGACATAATTCAAAACACAATCATGATGACTAATGGATCTATTTTGCAGGTTGCCTAAGGATTCAACAACAAAAACTTTGTGTATTCTTTAAGATTTTTAGGCACACTTCAATTTGGGCTTAAAGAAATGAACTATCATGTCTTATGTGCTTGTGATGATAGGGGAGTATTCTCTCACCTTCCTTAGGTGATCAGAAAGCTAGACTCATCTTTTTGCTTTCAATAGTGCATACCTTTAGCTGGCCTGTCACAGTGGGAAAAAGTAATCACCCTGTGAGAATGACCCAAGTGAGTACAGCTGGCCCTGAGCATTCCAACTCACTATAATAAATAGATCTCTGATGATTAAAGTCTCAGAGGATGGGATTATTTGAGTCTTCTCTTTGAGATCTCTCATATCGGATATTTTGTAGGGCCTCGCGATCTCAATCACGTTTACATGACTACAACTTGTTTCGGTACCTTTTCAGGCTATAGGCCTCAATCACGCTTGCGTGACTTCAAGGGGTGATTTCAAACGGAATTCCTGACTAAGAACTATAAAAATAGAAGCTACCCAATTCACCTCTAAAAGGGTGATAATCTTTGTGCAAGAGAGATAGTAACTCTCCCAAGACACTTGCCATATCGTGCCCCCATTAGCGCTTGGAGTCAGATAATATGATGTTGAGAATCCATTGCGTAAAACTCAACGACCATATTTTGATTAGCTATTGGGTGTGTACCTAAGTAGCAAGCAAAGGTTTTCATTCTCAGCCAACTTCCTTAGGGTTTAGCTTGATTGAGAGTCATGTATCACATCATGTGTTTGCTGTGTATTCATCCCTAAAATTGAAATATCAGACACTTAAAATTGGAAAACCAAGGTAAAACATCAAAATTCAATGATCCAAACTCAAACAAGCAAACAATTTTTATCACTGTTCAAATACCCGTCATACGAGTCAGAAGTCTCTGTCATATTTCTTGATCCTTTATCGTATGAGTCAGGAGTCTCTGTCATATTGCTTGGTCTTCTATCGTATGAGTCAAGGTTCTATGTCACATGAAGTCACTAGTCTGTCATTCTGTCTTGTATCTCTTGTCGTCCTATGCTGCATAATCTGTCGTATGAAACTCTGCATTTGTTACTCCAGAACTGTGTCTTACATGCCTGGTTTCAGCTTTGTCATTTCTACCTGATCAATTTGCAGTAAGCATAAACACCTGTTATCTATCAATCTGTGCTTAAATTGTTGGCTTGGTTTGCTTGGTCAAGTTATCACTCATCAAAATCAGACTTTAAACATAAACACCTTAAGATTTTCAAAGTGCTTATCCCCAACAAGTTGAAGATCTATACATCTCAAAGTGCATTATCACCCTCTTTGATAAAATGGTCACTCAAACATAGTTTCTCATCAGGATCAATCATCCTTTATCATGAAACTGAAACGTTTGGTTAGGATAACCTTGTCCCACATCATAGGATATATCATTCCTACTGGACTTGGTTCTTATCAATCACCATCATTGTACTCCTAAATTGAAGATCGAAAAACTTGCAAAACTTTAAACACTTGAACCATCTTTTAGTGTCATATCACTCTATTGTCTTGAAATTGACTATTGATCACTTACTCAAAACAACCTTTAAACAATCAAATCTTAGCACAATATCAAACACAATGCCCATTTTAACAAGAGAGCAGAGACATAAGATCACTGGAACATTTGAAATAGCTGAAAATCATATCGACATGACATACCAAAGCAAAACACAAGAAGAAGACATAACAAGCCAACATATCAGAGAAATCAAACAAGTTCAAAATCAAACTATGTTAAAACCTCACAAGGATTCAAACACATCTCAAAAGAAAAGTGGTTCTTTTATGCACCTCTTAAAGAGATCCCTAAAGGATTTGGCTAAAGAAGATCAAAATCGTACACCCATGTCTAACAATGATCCATCCATCCACAAGCAAATTGATTCTCCAAAGGAATCTATTCCTACACCTCTTGAAAGCTTGCAAGAACCTTCCATAGCATCCTTGCCAAATAATGCATCCAAAGCTAAAGTTCCCCAAGGGATATCCATAATTGCCATCAAACCTATTTCAGAGGATCTTATTCAAAGCTCATCTCCTTCATATCCAAGCATTGATTCATTGCAACATCCCCATAGCGGCTCCTTGCAAATTGAAGTCCTCATTCATAGAACGCTTGTTAAACGTGTCCTAATAGATGGGGGAGCTAGCTTGAACATTTGCTCTATGAATCTTGTCTATGCTCTAGGCTATTCCGAAGAGGTAGTTGATCCCTGGAAAAAGATAAAAATCAAAGCACATAATGAAGAAGAGCATTCATCTAAAGGAATGGTGATATTATCCATCATAGTGGGACCTTTGCAAAAGGACATAGCATGCTAAGTTCTAGACTTGGACCTACCATACAATATACTCTTGGGGAGACCATGGATATAGGATATGCAAGCTATACCATCAATAGGTCATCAGTGCTTAAACTTTCCCTACAATGGACAAGAAATCACTATATCAGCAAACTCAAAACCATTGCAGTGTTGTAATAATTAGAAATCAGCCCAAGAGGTCATTCTTCCACATAACAGAGAGGTAGCACCTTCAAGCACACAATCCAAGGAACAATCATTTGAATCAATTTTGTCAAACATGGAAAAATAAATGCAACTGAAAGATCAAGGAAATGAAGAATATTTTCTATCATGGAAAAACAAACAAGAACAACTTCAAATTGAAAGGGAGGAAGAAGAAGATATGGTAGTCAATGAAGTTCACATGTATGCAGAACAAATGTTAGGAACTAGCCTACTTGAATAAGAATCACATTCGATTGACATGGACTTAACCAAGGATGATCAGGATTTTCTTATACGAGATCATTCTGACAAGAGTACCATTCTAAACATCGACATACATACCGAAAGCTCTGACATCTATATCATGACCCCAAATATCTTTGAAACTATCCAACCTGAAGATCCTTTATCCTTAATCTATCCTGAACCTATGGATTGGGAAAATGAAGGACATACTGACATTGATACCTTACCTAATGACCATGCCATATCCTTATATCTTGATGAAATCAAACCCGCAACAACTTTCACCAGGGATTCCGCTAACGTATCTTTGAGTCAAATGGATGTCAAATCTCCTAGTCGCAAAATTGAAAATCAAGAAAACAATATCAGGTCTAATGCTGAAAACCATTTATTGGCAACATTAGACCAGGAAAAAGTAAAAATAAAGGATGCATCTAACGGTGAAAACCTCCTTGAGGCACCCGAAGATGGGAGATTTGACACCTTACCTGAATGTTATCAAGAGAAGTTATCTATCATAATAGCATCGACAAAGGCAACTATTATTGGCACAATTGATCTACATCCAGCAACAATCTCTTTATCAGAACTAGCAAGGCAAAAATACTTGAAACCATTCAAAAGGTGGCAAGTCAATTTTCCCTGGTCGTATACAGACGTTCCAAGGTTTGATCCATATCTTACAATACATCACCCGAATATCAGTCCAGGAGCAAGCATCAATAATGGAACACATCATGGATCAAGAGCAAGCATCAATAATGGAACACATCATGGATCAAGAGCAAGAATCACTAAAGGAACACAACATAAATCAAAAGCAGACATTCTATTCATCAAAATGGTTGTAGAATGGAATATTAAACAACTTCAAGTCTTTGGAGACTCTCAGCTTGTCATTAATCAAATCAATGATGACTATCAAACAAAATATGACAAACTCATGCCTTACAAAAAGATGGTGGATGATTTCAAGAAGTACTTTGTAGAAATAACTTTTGAGCAAATTCCATGAATTGACAGCAAAGTAGCAGACACCATGGATACAATTGCTTCTCTATTGCAGACACAGGAAAATCAAGAGCGTTATGAATTCCTGGTTAAAGAGTTGTTTCATCCCGCCTATAATTGTCCTGATTCCCAAACCATCTGTCAACTTATTAGATATGATTCCTCCCGCTATGGCCAAACTTACACATACCTGAAAGATAACATCTTATCTCCTCACTTATCCAAGAACCAAAAGAGAAATTTTATTCACCAATCCTCCCATTATACTCTCGTCGTGGATACCCTGTATAAACGAGGTCTAGACGATACTCTCTTAAGATGTCTTGAACAAGAAGAATCTGAGAAGGCCTTACATGAAGTCCATAATGACATTTGTGGCACTCATTCAAGTGGTCTTACCCTTTCGAAGAAACTCATATGCTTGGGCTACTATTGGCTGACTATGGAACGAGATTCTTTCAAGATAGCAAGAACATGCAAACAATGTCAAATCCATGGGAATTTGATCCATGCACCAGCACAAGAACTACATGCTTTAGCAACATCTTGGCCTTTTTGTCAATGGGGACTTGATCTAGTAGGAAAGATAAATCCTTCCTCATCTAATGGACACAAATTCATCCTGGTAGCTACTGAATATTTCACAAAATGGATTGAAGCGGTACCTCTCAACAATATCACAGGAAAACAAATCGCTGCATTTATCTTGAACTACATCATCTATCGCTATGGAATACCAATGACCATTATCACTGATAATGGGTGACCATTCAAGAATCAAGATGTACAAGAACTCTGTGAGAAGTTCAAAATCCAGCACAAATTCTCCACACCATATTATCCACAGGGAAATGGGCAGGCAGAAGCATCTAATAAAACTATCCTGAAAATTCCTAAAAAGACAGTGAACGTTGCTGGGAAAGATTGGCATATCCAACTAAACCCTACTCTATGGGCTTCCCGCACCAGTATCCACACACCGATAGGTGCCACACCTTTTTCTCTTGTATATGGATCAGAAGCCATATTGCCAATCGAAGTAGAGATACCCTCTCTACGTGTATCACTAAAAGAACTCATCCCCGATGAAGAACACAGAGTATCTAGACTGCAAGAGTTAGAACTAATCCATGAATGGAGACACAATGCCTTTTATCATCTAAAGGTATATCAACAAAGAATGTGCCAGAGCTATAATCATAAGGTTAAACCAAGAATCTTTCAAGTTGGAGAACTAGTGCTAAAGGAAAATCAACACAACCAGGCAGATTGAGAAAAGAAAGGAAAATTTGAACCAAACTGGTTAGGTCTATTTGTGGTCACATTAGTATTTGGATCAGGAGCATATTAGCTATCAACATAGGATGGAGATCAACTTGAGGAACCTATCAATAGCATGCACCTGAAAAAGTTCTATGTCTGAAAAATCATAAAAGAAAAAATCAAAAACAGTGAAAAATCAGAAAAAAAAAAAAAAACAGTGAAAAATCAGAAAAAAAAAAAAATAGTGAAAAATCAAAAAAATCCTAAAAAGTGAAAAAGCAGAAAATCCAAAAAAATCAAATATCAAAAAAAGTGCAATAAAAACAGATGGTGAAAACCTGACAAACAGGCGCTATCTGTCGGCTGGCTCTTCCATCTATTAGTTCATGCATTTTTCTGCTTGCATTCATTTTTCCATCAGCGCTGATCATCATGAAGCATTTATACATATGCAAGCATCCCAGGTGGCTTCTTACCATGGTTTGGATCATTGGATATATCATAACGAATTTGTTTCTAGGCTTGGGGCAAAATCCTACACCTAGCTGGGGGCAAACTTTTGACCATTTTGAGCTTAATCAAACAAGTAGAACAAATAGTTAGACAAATCTTATCGAGTGAAAACTAAGACACATCCAACATTGAACACAAGATCAGACTATCAACTATCAAGCTATCACAAAATCAATCTAAGCACATCACACACTTTTCAGTGGATAATATCTTTTTGAATGATTGACTGTAACATGATTGTTCAACCTTTTTATATTGCTTTTCGCTATCATGATTTCTGAGTGACTCCAGGATGTCATTGACTAGAGGAACAAGGAAGAAACATGATATTTTTCTTGTTTGCTATCTGAAAATTAATCATTAATATGCGCAAATTTGTCTCGGGACATGATCATCAGAATATCATTGAAGACATTTCTGATTTGTGTATTGAAATGATTAATACTGCCTGTTTTACGCAAGCAACACTTAGGTCATTTCGGTTCAATTATACCTCGATGCTTGTGTTAACTTGCTATATCAAAATACAGGAAAATAGTGCTTAGGTCATCATGGTTTAATTATACCATCGATGTTTGCACTCACTTCCCACATTTCAAAAGCTCAATGATGACAAAAATGCAAAATAATCTAGTGACTGGTCCGATCATAGCTTTGCATTTCATTCTTGCATGGGATCCTACAAGCTCCTTTTATCCAAGGTTAAATATATCGCAGGAATCATCAAAGTATCATCACAAGTGTATACGCAATCAGAATAATGACTCTCATCTCTCTCATGATATTATCGACCTAGCTCAAATCTTATGCTATCTCTCTCAATAGAACCAACAATCAACATATCCAAAATATTTCTGCAACTTGATATCAACAAAATGTTAGTTCTTTATCAATCAACCTTATCAAATCAAATCAATCAATCAAACCTAATCAATTCTATCATGTCTTATACATGATGTATCCTTCCTAAAACCAGACAATCTGATTCTGATTCATGTCTTATATAGGATGTATCCTTCCTGAAACCAGACGTTCTGATCATGTCTTATACAAGATGAATCCTTCATGAAACCAGACGCTTTGATCATTGTTGTCTTATACAGGATGAATCCTTCTTGAAACTAGACTGAATCAAATCAATCAAGATTTTTCAATCTTATCGATCTAGGCAATCAAGCTAATCAAAGAACTCACACTTTCATCAAACAACAGTTGCAGAAATCAAATCAAATCTATCGGGATATCAATCTCACAAAAACTCCAAAGATCAATTATCTCAATTGATCTCCCAAGGGGGCATCATTATACCAGAATTTAGCAATCAAGAGCTGGGGCATCCTATCAAATCAATATCATCATCAAAATGAGATTATTCTTTGAATCAACGCGTCATCACACCTCGCCTCAAAGAGGGGCAAAATATATACACCTAAAAATGGTCTGAAGATAATTAATTAAATAAGCAATTATTTAATTAATCTCTCCTCCCCAATTTAATTGAATTCACTAAGCAATTTGATTAAATTTCCCTTTTCATCTACTTATTAATAAATCTAAGGATTTACTGAATAGGTTCATTTCACCCCTTTAATTAATTAATTAATTCAAATTAATTAATTCCCCCCATGCAAATTCATTTCTTCTAAATCCCCTAATTAATTAAAACAAATCAAATCACGAGTTGTCGAAATTAATTAGCCATTTTCCTAATATTTGAATTTCTAAATTCAAATTCTCCTAACTTCTACCACTCATAACTTCTAACCATTCCTAAACCTAACCCATTCTACCTACCACCATGTCCCTTTTCATCCAACATCTTCTAGAACCTTTGTGACACTTGTCACTAAGTGTTCCCTTTAATCCAACCCCCTTTGCCAACCTCCTCCAATTTAACCATTGATATCTTTAGATCAATCTCAACTGTTGATTCATGCCAACTCACCCCTAGCCTTGGAAAATCCTATAAATAGACCTTATTTTGGAGCTCAAAGGGTCCCAATTTCATATGATTTTTTCATATCATTGCATCCCATCTCATTCGTAGCTTAAGCATTGTTACTATAGGCATCTAGCTTATAGTTTATCAGTTTTAGCAATGTTATCATGCTCATTTCAGCTTAACTCTTAGCTTAATCATGCCAGGATAATCATGAATTCATATAGCTTAATCATACTATCATGCTAGATCATGCATCTTAATCATTCAAATCCTCCATCTAAGTGTAGTCAAGTCATTGGAATTTGCATACTAAGATCTGAGAGCAAAATCCACACTTGTATTTACTAGGATGCAATAAGTCGATTAGCTATGGTTTTACATTTCATTGATCATATCTTCTAACCATGCTTGTAATGATTTATTGAGTGCGTTGTGTTTGCAGGTACAGGTACACCACACAAATACATGACAATTTTTATTTATTGTTTGAGAAGTTTGTGGAATTGAGAGGTACACTATATATATTTATTTGTGTTATGTTTATGCATTTTGTGTCATGTAATTTAGTTGCCACAAACATTCACACATATCATTTTTTCCGCCACCAGCTTCTATGGTACGTGAGAAGCTGCCAGTTGTACAATGGGTCTCATGGGAAGAAGAACCGTCATCTTCTTCCAACCAATACGATCTTACTAAAGATTCTATTGAAGATGAAGATGTGTCTTCTGAGTATGCATCTGATAATGGTGATAAAACAAAAGAGGATGGTCGAGAAGGACATGTATTGGCTATATTGTAATCATGTTCTGCATTGATTTCAATGTGATTACTAACATATGGAATTTGAGCTTTTATGTATTCATGAAATGTGACTTTTGAAAGTGAAAATATGGGATAGGGGTCAGTGGAATATAGAACTGGATGCAAGGGTACTAGGCTTTTGTATTTTTGTCTGTATGGTACTTGTGGTGAGGTTGGAGGGGTGAGATTTTGGGATCTGTAGGCTTTTAATGTGCATAGATATGCACAAATGTCATTTGAATTTGAAACATCATAGGTCTCATCGGCCTGAGAAAATTAAACTGTATGCTGAAAGGAGAGCAGCCAATGTTGAATATTAGATGAGAATTCGGGTAAGAGCACAACAACGACGTGTAGTTGACCGAGTTTGCTTGGCCTATGGTGTGACCACATATGAGGACCTGCCAAAGGAAGGAAGGAAATAAGTAAGAGAAACCATGCATGAGTACAACTTTGAAGAAAATCCAGAGGTGAGAAGACAAAAGATATTGAGGTTGTTGTGTATGAAAAAATTGAAACCTGTGGTAAGTTGCAAACACACTGTTTTTGTGTTTGTTTTTTTCCTTTTTTTTTTTTTTTTTTCATTTTTTGGTTATATTTAGTAATTCAGTTTGAATAGATACTGGTGAATGACTTTTTACTCTACTTCAGAATGACCTTGACAAATCTAGAGGGGAAGATTGTTGTGACCCTGGAAAAATGCATGAGGACCATGTGGGGCAGTCGTGTGATGTGGAGCCCATTTTGGAGCAAAGGAAGAAGAAAAGAGTGAAGGTAAATTGATTTAATTCTATAACATGGATAGATAACATCTATACAAATTTCACAACTGACTTATAATGCTTGTATTCATATAGGTTTCTTATGCAATAGTTGGTAGTTCACATGAGCATGGTAGCGTTGTGTCGGGTGGCGATGAGTAACATAGGGAGGAGGGTAGGAAGAAGATAAAAGAGAAGGTAAATTGTTGTGTTAC
The DNA here is from genome assembly GCF_030272615.1 of Cryptomeria japonica. Taxonomy (NCBI): domain Eukaryota; kingdom Viridiplantae; phylum Streptophyta; class Pinopsida; order Cupressales; family Cupressaceae; genus Cryptomeria; species Cryptomeria japonica. Next base: position 299,037,706 of record NC_081413.1, on the reverse strand, counting down.
ATTCACATCTCATATGGATAATCAATCGATAACTTACACTATTGATTGTATTTTGATAGGCTGCTCCTGAAACACTACCTGGTTCGCACAAGCATGATGCTCTTCAATCGAGAGGTGAAAATTCCGATAAGGAGGGAAAAAGGAAGAAAAAAACTGAAGGTATATTGTTGCACATCATTCATATTTAGAATGAGTAATCAATGGTAGCTTACATTCATGCTCCCTTTTGTTAGGCTTCATCTGAAGTAGTGTATTTTTTGTATGACCATGTCACTTTCATACAGAAGGTGACAATTAGCATAAGGAGGAAAAAAGGAAGAAGAAAAAGGAGAAGGTATTTTTTTGCTTTACATCCATATATTGTGTGCGTAATCAACTGATAGCTTACATTCATCCTCCCATTTGGTAGGCTGCATCTGAAGCATTTGGCTCACACGAGGATGGCGCTATTTAATTGGGAGGTCACAAGCAACACAAGGAGGAAGAAAGGAAGAAGAAAAAGGAGAAGGTATATTCTTTCTTTACATCCATATCTAGTGTGCATAATCAATTGATAGCCAACATTGATTCTCCCACTTGACAGGATACATCTGAATCTCATTGCTTGGATGGGGATAGCGCTGTTCAATTGAGAGGTCATAAGTAGTACAAGGACAAAGAAAAGAAGAAGAAAAAGGATAAGGTATATTCTTTCCTTAAATCAATCTCTCGTGTGGATAATCAATTGATAGCTTACATTCACGCTCCCATGTGACAGGCTTCATCTCAAGTAGTACATTTCTTGAACAAGGATGGTGCTGATCACTTGGTAGGTGATAAGAAACACATGATATAAGAAAGGAAGAAGAAAAAGGAGAAGGTATATTATTGGGTTACACCCATATCTCATGTGTATAATCAATTGATAGCTTACATTCACCCTCCTATGTAATAGGATTCATTGGGGAGCAGTACATTTTTCACATAAGGATGGCGCTAATCAGTCGGGAGGTGATAAGTAGCACAAGGTGGAAGAAAGGAAGAAGAAAAAGGAGAAGGTATATTCTTGGGTTATACCCATATCTCGTGTGTCTAATCTAGTGATAGCTTACATTCATGCTCCCATGTGATAGGCTTCATCGGAATGTTGGCATTGTGTTGTCATTGATGCCAACCGGTTTGGCATGGCAACCAATATGGGAGATTGAAGTGTATTGTTGTCATTGATGTCAACTAGTAATGGTGTCATTGATATCAACTAGTATAGTAGGTTATCGGTATAGCTTGTCACCAGTAAGGAAGAGAATGTCAACATGCATTGTGATCATTGGAGTCACCGATACACAAGTTAGTATTGGCTTGTGTTGAAGACATAAGGACATGAGACCGGTATGGTATAATCACTGGTAAGTGATATGTTGGCAATGCATTATTGCCAATAGGAAAGCACATGACTAGTGAGCAAGCAAGGTGAGCTAATGAAGAAATGCAGAATTGGTATGCAGTTGGATGTCAATCAAGAAGACTCTCACCAGATGAAGATGATATCACAGGATTGATGATATGATTGATAGTGAGTGTGCCCAACTAAATCATATATGCCTGATTAAAGATGTATCTGCTCAATGTCAGCTAAGGTATATTGGTGCAATGCCAAAATCAAATGACAAGGATCCACCTCTCTCGGTAAGTGATCATTCTGAGCTTATCTCCCTATATGCATGGAATGCATCATAACCTTATGAGATAAGATAGAAAATTAGAAGACAGGTGATTGAAGGCTCACATTGGATAAATTAGTAAAATAAAAAGATGCCTTAGGTGCATGAAATTAGAGATGTGCACTGGATTAGCAAGAGTTGGCATGTTGTGCCACCGAGACAAAGAGGGAAGAGTAAAGAAGTGATGGGTTTGTCATGTTCACAAACCAATTGAGATGATGTTCAGGTTGATGAAGAAGAAGAAAAAGTTGAGCAGTTATAGACAAAGAGTGCATCTGGAATGCAGATGGAGACAGGTGATGATTGATGACATGGTGTCAATAAGGTAGTTACCGGTAAGTATGTTCATTGGTAAAGCTGACAAAGTGACAAGCAAAGAGTTATTGTTTGATGAAGATGAGTTGTTGTGTTTTGGAAAGTGAAATGATCAAGAAAATGTGTTCCACCAGTAGAACAACAATGTGCAAGCTTGAAGGCAGACTGGTTAGGGTATAACCGGTAGGGTTAGAGAACTGATAGGTATACATTAGTTGTGTGGTTGGTCGGTGATCTGGTCTAAACTGACACATATGACTTAACAAAGGTGAATGCCGACAATGATGACATGTAGGACACAGGTGTCATGCATGTTGTGGTTGGTGAAGTGTGAGTCATTGAGGTACTTGTCGACTGAGTCCATATTTATGGTCGACCCCAAAAATTACGGGTGTGTTGCAGGGGTTTGTGGCTCGATGCAAAACTAATGGCGAAGATCTAAGTGGTGCACTGATTAATGCAGGTTGAGAAGGTGCTGATCGGATTTGGTGAAGTGGGACCACAAAATTATTCATCATGGTGGACAAGTGCATGCCATATTTGATAAATATGGCAACCATGCTCTGAACACAATAGGATTGGATGAGTTAAGTGATTCATTGCAGGTGGTCAATCTCTGAAAGTAGATCTAATTGGATTTGATATTCCTCATGGTTGATGAAGGAACCTTTGCGCGCCAGAAGTTTAAATGTCATTTTGGCAGGAATGCATAGTATAAATATGTAGATCAAAGACCAGATCGACTGCTGCTGCATGAGAGAGTGACGTTGGTGAAGTGAATGCAATCAGAGAGCCAACCAATCAGAGACTTCATCAAAGATCATAGACTGAGTGTAGGGGGTGCAACCGATGAGAGGTTTTGGCAGAGGCAGAACCGGTAAGGTCAGAGTAACCGGTAAACTACAAAGTGAGTTGTAGTGGTGTAAACTAATAGTGATATAACCTACAGAAAGGCATAGAAGGAGTTGTAGTGTAGTGTGAGTGGTTGACGAGATCTGGCTAGCCAAAGAATAGTGCAGAGTTAAATCGACAAGTGGAGTAACCGACAAGCAAGGGAACCAGTAGTGTTAAGAGATCCGAGTACCAACAAAGAAGAGGTAGAGGATGAACCAGCAAGGTTGCAATAGAGAGTGAATGAGAGGAGGATCTGAGTGAGAAGAGAATCAACAGACAGCAGAGAAGAGGAAGACTAATTGAGAAGAGTATAATTGGAAGAAAGATTGCAGAGGTTACATAACACATTTGTAACCAGGTATTAAATTTTTTATTTGATATATGACATTGTAATCGCTGAGTTGGATCTCAGTGCAGGGGTTGGTGCCCTAAATTAGCAGTTGGTTCTCCTTGGGTTGGTTCCCTAAAGTAGGGGTGGTGCTCCTTGGATTGGTGCCCTAAATGTTGTAATCGATATTTTATTGTGAGGCTGGATTGGAGAAGTGGACTCCAACAACATTTCTCACTGAGGGTTTTCCCATGTTGGGTTTTCCTCATACATCTGGTGTTATGTGCTTCTCCTATTGTGTGTGATTTCATCTTGATGTCTTCCCCTATCTCACCGATATATCCACCTTGTGTTAAAACTGCTAACCGATACACACCTCTTAGGAATTAAAAGGGTTAAGTTTGGAAACCACTGATCCCCCCCCCCCCTCTCAATGGCATCTTGTGTTCAACAATTTGATGCAGGAGCATCCCTAGTTCACAAAAATCTTGCATCAACCGAAAACATTTTCTTTTTTGTTTTGTTTTCTATTTGCAGTTTCAATTTTCCTTTCTGTGTGTCTCGGTTTTGGCTCACCGGTTCCTACGAAGTTGGATTCTAGTTGAAGACTTGATCATCCTGCTTTCTTTCTAACCGCATCACATTTGGAGAACTCTCTAACAAGATATCGCTATTGGTTTCCTTGAAAATTTCTTGTTACTAATTGTTCCATTGTTATCGGTTGCCAGAGACCTATTCTTATGATCTTCCAGAACCCACTCCAAAACTTGCAGAGCCTTGGGCGTTGATCTCGATGTTGCTTGGTGTGTGGATGACCTTCTGTGTTTCATCCTTTGGATTTTACAAAGGAATATCTTGGCGGAGGCCAACCTTATTCATTTTTGCATGTTAGGTGTTGTTCTTCAGGTTTTGATCCTTTTGGGCCGACATGATCCCTTGGATTGATATATATTTGTAATCATGCTTTAGAATAGGGGGGAATTCAGAAATCAAGAGTATCTGATAGATAGATGGTGCCTAGAAGATATCTCTTTCACTTTGAGGTCCTAGTGCGACCTATTCTACCAGGCTTGTGTGTCGGTATGTTGTAACCCGATTGTTACCAGTTGGATGTAATTACCTTTCATGCAATAAAAAATATCTATTATGTATTGCCTCCATCATATCTATATGTTTTCATTGTGCTTACTCTTGCTAACCAGTTTGGACTGATCTCCTCGAGGACCCTCCTCACTGGTGACTGCTTCAAGTGGTATTAGAGAAAAGTTCATTCCACATGTCGTGTTTCCTAAATCTTGTTGTAGGGTGGTGGATTGCAAATCCAACTTGCAATTGCAGAGGACTAGCATGGATCAATGGCGCAAAGAGGAACTAGGAATGGTGGAGTGCGTGTGAATGTTGACCCTACTGTAATGGAGATGTTGCAAGGAATAGAAGCCTGGTTAGAAGTCATGGAGATATCCCAGAGAAGAGGCCGACATGTTGAGGATGTGAGCGAAGATGAAGGAGAAGACGCTCTGATAAAACAAGTGAACCTATCGGTAGTTGATCTAGAGGAAGAAAGGTTTTTAAGGGTTTTGAGTAGGGCGAACACTAAACCTCATTTTACCCCACCAGAATATGATGGGAAGTTAGATTCAGATGAATTGATGGATTGGATCTCAAAGATGGAGAAGTATTTTAATTTTGAAAATACTGCAGAAGAGAGGAACGTGAAATATGCCTATACCCGGTTGAAAGGTCATGCATCTCTTTGGTGGGAGCACTTGCAAGTTGATAGGAAAAGAAGAGGTAAAGAAAAGATTAATACATGGGATAGGATGATTGCTAAGTTAAAATCAAAGTTTGCCCCGGTGAATTATCAAGCAGTTTTGTTCTGAAAGTTGCATAATCTGAGACAGAAGGAATCTAGCGTGAAGGAGTACACCGAAGCATTTTACAAGTTGAACATCAGATCCAGACATGTGGATGATGAAATTCAAAAAAATGTAAGATATTTGAATAGATTGCGGATGTCTATATAAGATGAACTCAGTATGATCAAATTAGAGAGTGTTGAAGAGGCTTACTAGTATGCAATAAAGGCTGAAGAGAAATTGAATAAAAGACATGAGTAGAGATAGAGAGGTAGAGGTGGAAGGTTTACTGGAGGAAGATTTCAAGGAGGAAGAGGAACCAATACAGATCAGAACAAGGATGAGGAAGTGAGAAAGGAAGGTAATTCATACCCAAAGGACGATAGAAATTTCTATCGGAGGAGAGAACCAGATGGTTATCAGAATGAGAACTTTGGAAGACAAGACAAAAGGACATTAAAAGGAACTTGTTTTAAATGTGGAAGAGAAGGACACCGTGCATTTGAATGTAAGAAGTAAGAGGCTACTAGAAGAATGACATTGCTGGAAGAGAACCCCAATGGATCAGACAATAAACTGGAAGATGGAGATCTATTGATGATAAAGAGAGCTTTGTGTCATACCAGAGGAGATAAAGAACCCTTGCAGAGGAAGACCTTATTCAAGACCAGATGTAAGGTATCCGGTAATTATTGTAAAGTTGTTATTGATAGTGGTAGTTTAGATAATCTTGTTTCAGAAGAGATGGTGAATAAGTTGAAATTGGAGAGATTGAAACACCCTAAGCCTTACCAGATAGCATGGATTTTGGATGAACATAATTTGTTAGTAAGTGAACAATGTTTAGTAAAATTGAAAATTGGGAATTATCATGACGAAGTTTTGTGTGATATTATGCCTATGGACATTTGTCATCTTTTGTTGGGAAGGACTTGGCAGTTTGATAGACAGGCAATGCATGATGGGAGGATGAATACATACACTATTGTGGCCAATGGGATGACGCAAACCTTGTTGCCTTTGAAGGAACCTTTGAAGAATGAAGTCTATACAAATACTATAATCTATCTAGTAGATGGAGGGAATTTTATGGATGGACTGAGACATGAGAATGTGTGTTTTGCCTTAATTCCTAAGAAGACTGAGAGATCGGAACCGAAAGGAGAACACCCGATAGAGATAAGAGATTTGCTGATGGATTATGGGGACATCATTTTGGATAATGTACCTAATGGATTGCCACTTGTTAGGAGTATTAGTCATTGCATGGACTTAGTTCCCGAAGCTAGTTTTCCTAACAAAGTTGCACACCGGTTAACACCGATAGAGGATGAAGAACTGAATAGACAAGTGCAGGAGCTATTGAAGAAAGATTTGATCAGGGAAAGTTTGAGCCCTTGTGTAGTGCCAACAATATTAGCACCTAAGAAGAATGGAGAATGGAGGATATGTACCGATTCAAGAGCAATAAACAAGATCACAGTGAAATACCAGTTTCCCTTGCGTAGGATGAATGACATAATGAACTGTTTGAGTGGAGCAAAGTACTTTACAAAGATAGATTTGAAGAGTGGATATCATCAGATCAAGATCAGAGAAGGTGATGAATGGAAGACAACATTTAAGACAAATGAAGGATTATATGAATGGTTGGTGATGCCTTTTAGATTGACTAATGCACCGAGTACTATCATGAGGCTGATGAATCAGGTTTTGAAGAAATTCTTGGGTAAGTTTGTTATTGTGTATTTGGATGATATTCTAATTTTTAGTAAGACAAAAGAGGAGAATTTGTTGCAGTTAAGACAAGTTTTGTAGAGGTTGAGAGAAGAAAAGTTACTAATCAATATCAAGAAGTGCACTTTCATGACGGATGAGTTAGTCTATTTAGGATTTGTGATATCTGAGGATGGTTTGAAGATGGAACCTGAGAAAGTGAAAGCCATTGTTGAGTGGCCTACACCAGAAAGCATTGGAGAGGTAAGATCATTTCATGGATTGGCTGGTTTTTACTGAAAGTTTATTAGAAATTTTAGTTCAATTTATAACCCTATGACTGAGACCATGAGGGGAGATCAAAAGGAATTAGAGTGGACCACCGGAGCAAACAAAAGTTTTGAGTTGTTGAAACAAAAAGTGATTGAGCAGCCTGTGTTTGCTTTACCAGATTTCAATAAGGTATTTCAAGTGGATTGTGATGCAAGTGGAACAACAATAGGAGCAGTTTTGAGTCAAGAAGGGAGAGAAATATCATATTTCAGTGAGAAATTGAATGATGCCTGGAAGAGATATTCAGTATATGATCAAGAATTTTATGCCATAATTCAAGCCTTGAAGAAATGGAGACATTACTGTTTGCCTAAGGAGTTTGTGTTGTATACAAATCATCAAGCTTTGCAATATTTTAATAGTCAGAAACCTTGGAAAGCATATAGAGAATTGGTTATGGTTGATAGTAGAAAATAGTTGGATTACTTCATTCAGTATGGGATGTTATTCAAGAGAGTTCAGTTATGCATACCTAAAAGTTCCATGAGAGAGAACCTGATAAAAGAGAAGCATAGTGGAGGTTTAGCTGGACATTTTGGCATTGATAAAACTATTGCATTAGTGAGTGAGCAGTACTTTTGGCCCTAGATTCATAAGGATGTTAAGAGATATGTGCAAAGTTGTAGAGTTTGTCAAGTTGCAAAAGGTAGTAGTCAAAATGTGGGATTGTATAAACCTTTTACAGTACCGGTAAGACCTTGGGAGGATATAAGTATGGATTTTGTACTTGGCTCACCTAAGACACCAAGAGAGTATGATTCTATATTTGTGGTAGTGGATAGATTTTCAAAATGGCTCATTTCATACCTTGTAAGAAGACATTAGATGCATTGCATGTAGCATACCTATTTTTCAAGGAAGTGGTAAGATTGCATGGATTACCTAAGACCATAGTTTCAGATAGAGACACTAAGTTTGTTGGCTATTTTTGGAGAACACTTTGGAAGAAGATGAAGACAGATTTGAAGTTCAGTTCTACTTTTCATCCACAGATTGATGGATAGACAAAAGTAGTTAACCGAAGCTTGGGAAACTTGCTGAGATGTTTGGTAGGAGATAAAATCGGAAGTTAGGATTTGATCCTTGCACAAGAAGAGTTTGCCTATAACAATTCAGTGAATAGAAGTACTGGAAAAACACCTTTTGAGATTATTATCAGAGTGCATTCTAAAGGAATAGCAAAATTGAGAGATATTAGCAGTGCAGACCGGAAGAGTTCAGAGCAGAAGAATTTGCATATCACATGGCAACATTGCATATTCAGGTTAGATAACATTTGGAAGACATCAATAGAAAATACAAGGAGAAGGAAGATGAGAAGAGGAGAGATAAGGAATTTGAAGTTGGCAATGAAGTGATGGTCTATATGAGAAAAGAGAGATTCCTGGTTGGAACTTATAATAAGTTGTAGATGAAGAAGTTTGGACCCTGTAAGATCTTGAGAAAGTTCAGTTCTGGAAATGCATATGAAGTGGATCTACCAGATAGTCTAAGTATTTCACCTATATTCAATATTACAAATTTTCATGAGTATCATGAACCAAAATTCAGTAAGGACAGTATTGCAAACTTGGAGAAACAACTGCCCCGGAAGGACCTAGATCATATTGAAGAGATTTTGGACAGTAGGATAGGGCGTAGTACCCGAAGCATTTATTACAAAGAATATCTTGTGAAGTGGAAGAATAGACCAATGGAAGATTCATCTTGGATTTCTCAGGAAGAGGTAGACTGCCTTGGTTTCCCTCTGACCCCAGCAAAGTGAGATGCTCACTTTTTCATTAACCCCAGATGTCTGATGCAGGAGCATCCTTGATTCACAACAATCTTGCATCAACCAAAAACATTTTCTTTTCTGTTTTTTTTTTTTTTGCAATTTCAATTTTCCTTTCTGTGTGTCCTAGGTTTGGTTCACCAGTTCCTATGAAGTTGGATTCTACTTGAAGACTTGATCATCCTTCTTTCTTTCTTACCGCACCACAATTGGAGCACTCTCCGGCAAGATATCGCTATCAGTTTCCTTGACAGTTTCTTGTTACCAATTGTTCCCTTGTTATCGGTTGCCTGAGACCTATTTTGATGATCTTTCGGAACCCACTCTAAAACTTGTGGAGCCTTGGGTGTTGATCTTGATGTTTCTTGGCATGTGGTCAACCTTATGTGCTTCATCCTTTGGATTTTCAAGAGGAATCTCTTGGCGGAGGCCAACCTTATTCATTTTGCACGTTAGGTCTTGTTCTTCGGGTTTTGATCCTCTCGGGTCGACAGGATCCCTTGGATTGATATATATATTTGTAATCATGCTTTAGAATGGGGGGATTCGGATATCAAGAGTATCAGATAGATAGATGGTGCCTAGAAGATAGCTCTTTCACTTTAAGGTCTCGGTGTGACCTATTCTACCAGGCCTGTGTGCCGGTATGTTGTAACCCAGTTGTTACCGGTTGGATGTAATTAACTTTCATGCAATAAAAACTTTGTTATGCGTTGTGTCCATCATATCTATGTGTTTCCATTGTGTTTACTCTTATTGACCAGTTTGAACTGATCTCCTCGAGGTCCCTCCTCACCGGTGACTGCTTCACAATTGGTATCAGAGCCTAGGTTCCCATTTGATAAGCTTTCTCCAGCTTGGGTAGATTCTAGTTTTGATAACACAATGGTCTGTTTTATGTCAATCCCTACTTTGATGTTTGATGATTCAAACTATTCTATTTGGAGTTGCAGGATAGAAGTATACCTATCCTCTTTAGGGTATGATGTGTGGATGCCAGTTGTAAATAGTCCCTCTAGACCGGTCAGTCCTCCCACTAGTCCTGAAGCAGAAAGAAGAAATGAATGTAATGCTGAAGCAAAGAATGATATACTTAGTGGGCTATCCGGTGATGTTTCTTCATAGGTGGATAGATGCAAATCAACAAAGAGCCTATGGGACAGATTGAAGAAGCTTTATGGAAATGAGCCTACCACTGCAAAACCAATTTGTGAGAGTAAGAAAATAAATGGATCGAATAGGTCTGCAAATGAAGATAGATCTATTAGCTGCAATAACAATGATGAAGAGGAAATCCATCTCTTCATGGCTCAAGAATCAAAAAATGAGAGGCACACATCTGGAAGTGATCATGAAGATAAATCCTACCGACAAGATGTGTTTGGCAGTGATAGTGAAGATGAAGCAAAAGTTGATCTTGAAGGAGAACTTGTAAGTGCACTCGAGGAGCTTAGCAGAGTGATAAATGAATACAAGTTGTTCAAGAATGCTTCCATTGTGGAACAAGACCGATTGATCAAATGCTTTCAAGAGTCAGAGTCAACTATTGCAAATCTGACAACACAAGTGGATAATTCAAAAAGGGTGAGTGTAGATTCAAACTTAGATTTGCATATTAAGGTGTGTAGGTGCAAAGATCTAGACTCTGAGCTAGAGGCCAAGGACAAAGAATATTAGCAGCTAGAAGGAGAAATGGAGAATCTTTGCAAAGACCTTGAGAAATGTCAAGATGAACTCAAGGTAAGGATCCGATTTGATGGCAACAATGATGCTTTGGACAAGATGTTGAAGAAACAAAAACACTCCAAGGATACTGGAGGATTAGGATGTGGTACCGGTGAATGCTCCACCAACAAGAATGTCCTCCACAAGGACATTCAGTTTGTCTCCTCTAATGGAGATAAGAAAGGACAAACCTTCACTATCTGGAATACTCATAGGAAGAAGGTTGATCTAACTATAATTGGTGAGGACATGAAGCTAAAGAAGACCGGTGCTGCAAGAAGGAACAATGCTGATCTAAAAGGAAAGGGAAAGATGAGAGAAGGAAGCTTCCCTAGATGCAAGAACTTGAGAAGAAGACATCATAGAAGACCTCCAATCGGTAGAAGACAAAGAAATGCTACTACTCACCAGACAAGGAAAGTGTGGGGAAAGAAGGGATCAGATGGAAGAACTGCATAGAGTGGACAATCTAGGTTCCACACCCGGAGAAGCAGAAATGGAGAAGCCAAACTGCTAAGATCTCCTCATGCATGGGAGAATAAATTTGTAAGTTATGAGTCCCCTTTCTCAGGTCATTGTTTTGCCTGCAAAGATTATGGCCATAGGGCAGATGAATGCAAAATGAAGTCTAGGAATAGACAAATGTTTTTCTCTAGGAATAACAATCCTACCTATCAAAGATGCAATGGTTTTGGCCATAGGAGTCATGAATGCAGGAAGAAGAGATTTCAATCACATGACAACTGATGTAGCAGCTATGCTCAGTATGGAAGTGGTTATAAAGCATATGAGCATCAAAGAGCTACATGGAACAAAAGGAGAAGTGTTCCTGCAAGATCAAGAGGTCCACCGGTTCCAGTTGCTGGCTATAATAGCATGACCTAGAGAAGATGGTTAAACCGGTTTGACAGAAGGTCCTCCAATCATGCGTTTGGCATGAAAACAGTCTGTTTCTACAATAATACATCTGATCATGCTGTAGAATCTGGTAGAGCAAGGACCAATCAATAGAAGAAGGTAAGACCTGCACCAAAGACTGGAAATGGGAAGAGGAATGAGACCGAGTAGGTATGGAAGAAGAAGGAGGAGAATAGAACCATGGACTGATACTGTGCATTCAATGCACATGTGATATCTCCTAAGGTCTAAAGGAGATGTAGGACTCAGGGGAGTAATAGATTGACCATATTATTCATCCCCTTTTTGGAAATGGACAAATAGAAGGACATGTTGTTGCGGGTATAGAGGAAGAACATGAGATGATAGTGTGTAGGTGTTGCGTTGGATACACATCTACCTATGAGAGATGGATTATTGCTCTATGTATCAATGGATGGCTAAATTACAATTGGAATCAGAGTCACTTGACACAAGAAGACAAGAGTTAGTGGAATGCGCTCTCGTGGAGATGATGGACCGGTATAGGAAACTGGTATGTACAATATGTTACCAGTATGGATATTGACCAGTATTGCAGGTTATGTAAGTCAATGAGTTCCAGGATCATTGCAATAAATCCAGTAGCATGGATTGAGGAGATTATGTCTCAGGTGATATTGGAAAAGACTTGAATGACATGTGTTGGATCGATAGTAGATACTATATGCTTACATTATTATGGGCTAACCGACTTGATATTTGGCATGATAGTGATGTAGTATGGCATTGTGTTCGTATGAGATCATGTCATAAGATGTGATGGATGTCATGGAGTGGGTAGATCATCTATTGATCACATTTTCTCAGCTCAACTGATATAAGGTGCAGATTAGAGAACCAGTTTAGGACTTGACAAGCAATGTAGACCTAAAATATATGGTTCAGAGGGAGTTCACAGTCATATTTTCAAATTGTTATCAGACATGCTAGACACAGGGGGAGAGAAAGTGTCTATGGCTATACTGGTATGATGCTCTCATTGGTCTTGGTTGTGAGGTATCTCAATGTCTATCCAATTTGTACTTTATTGAAATCACAACTGGACCACCGGGAGAGTTGCCTGCAACAAGGGAGAGTTACCTGCAGGATGAGAACATATAGTTGGTGTCAAAGAGGATACCGGTGATATAAAATTGGTATCAATGTCAACTTTAACACTTGGTATCAACAAATCTGGGTCAGTGATTGTCTGCATATTAAAAGGGAAAAAGATGCAGTCTGACCGACAGGTAAGTATGATTCACTGACACATTTTTTTTCCAACAATTGGTATCAGGCTTGTATATGCAATTGGTATTCGGTTTTGTATATACATTTGGTTGTTGAGAAATTGGTGTTAGTTGGTGTTTGAGACCTCCATCTCAAGTGCTACTATTTGAGAGGATGTAAAGTATAATGGTCACAGAGGGAGATGCATCTGGTAGAGAAAAGGGAGAGAGAAACTCTATCAGTGCCCTTTTCTATTGTTCTCAAAGGGGGAGAGAGAATTTGTAATATGCCGGATACTACATGTGTTGACATCAATGCCAAAGGGGGAGATTGTTGGCAATTTGTTGTCATTGATGTCAAGAGGTATAGCATGGAAACCAATATGGGAGATTGAAGTGTATTGTTCTCATTGATGTCAACTAGTAATGGTGTCATTGATATCAACTAGTATAGCAGGTTACCAATATAGCTTTTCACCGATAAGGAAGAGAATGTCAACCTGCATTGTGATCATTGGAGTCACCAGTACACAAGTTAGGGTTGGCTTGTGTTGAAGACATAAGGATTGGAGACTAATATGGTATAACAACTGGTAAGTGATATGTTGGCAATGCATTGTTGCCAACCGACAAGCATATGACCAATGAGCAAGCAGGGTGAGCTAATAAAGAAGTGTAAAACCAATATACAATTAGATGTCAGTCAACAAGACTCCCATCAGATGAAGATGATATCATAGGATTGATGATATGACTAACAGTGAGTGCGTCCAACCAGATCATATGTGCTTGATTGAAGACATATTTGCTCAATGTCAACTAAGACATATTGGTGCAATGCCAAAAGCAGATGACAAGGATACACTTCACCCAGTAAGTGATTATTATGAGATTATCTCCCTATATGCATGGAATGCATCATAATCTTCTGAGATAAGACATAAAAGTAGAAGGCATGCAATTGAAGGCTCACACTAGATATATCGGTGAAACACAAAGATGCCTCAGGTGCATGAAATTAGAGATGTGCACTGGATCAGCAAGAGTTGGCATGTTGTGCTACTGGGATAGAGAAGGAAGAGTAAATAAGTGATGGTTTTGTCATGTTCACAAACCGATTGAGATGATGTTCGCACTAATGAAGAAGAAGGAAAAGTTGAGCAGTTACAGGCAGAGAGTGCATCTAGAATGAAGATGGAGATGGGCGAGGATTGATAACATGGTGTCATCAAGGTAGTTAATGGTAAGTATGTTCACCGATAAAGTTGACAAAGTGACAAGTGAAGAGTTCTTGTTTGATGAAGATGAGTTTCTGTGTTTCAACAAGTGAAGTGACCAAGCAAAGGTGTTCTAGCAGAAAAACAACAATGTGCAAGCTTGAAGGCAGACCGGTTAGGGTATAACCGACAGGGTTAGAGAACCAGTAGGTATGCACCAGTTGTGTGGTTGGTCGGTGATCTTGTCTGAACTGACACATATGACTTAATAGAGGTGGATGTTGACAATGACGACACGTAGGAAACAGGTGTCATGCATGTTGTGGTTGATGAAGTGTGAGTTGGTGAGGTAGTTGCCAACTGAGTCTGCATTTATGGTCGACCCTGAAAAATCATGGGTGTGTTGTAGGGGTTTGCGGCTTGATGCAGATCGAATGGTGAAGATCTGAGTGATGCACTGATTGATGCAGGTTGAGCAGGTCCTGATAGGATTTGGTTAAGGGGGACCACAAACTCATTGATCGTGGTGGAAAAGTGCATGCCTTGTTTTCTAATTATGGCAAACATGTTCTAGACGCAATGGGATTGGAGGAGTTAAGTGATCCATTACAGGTGGTTGATCTTTGGAAGTATATCTGACTGGATTTGATATGCCTCATGGTTGATGAAGTAACCTTTGCACACTAGAAGTTTGAATGTCATTTTGGTGGGAATGCATAGTATACATATGCAGATTGAAGACTAGATTGACTGCTGCTGCATGAGAGAGTGACACTGGTGAAGTGATTGAAATCAAAGAGCCAACCAGTCAGAGACTTCATCAAAGATAACAAAGACTGAGTGTAGGAGGTACAATTGGTGAGAGGGTTTGGTAGAGGTAGAACTGACAAGGTTAGAGTAATCAGTAAAATGCAAAGTGAGTTGTAATGGTGTAAACTGGTAGTGCTAGAACCTGCAGAAATGAAGAGAAGGAGTTGTAGTTCAGTGTGAGTAGTTTAGGAGATTCGGCTAGCCTGAGAACAGTGCAGAGTTAAAATGGAAAGTGGAGTAACTGGCAAGTGAGGGAACCAATAATGATCATAGATCAGAGTACTGACAAAGAAGAGGTAGAGGCTAAACCGATAAGGTTGTAGAAGAGAGTGAAGGAGAGGAGGATCTGAGTGAGAAGAGATCCAATAGAGAGAAAAGCAGAGGAAGACTAGTTGAGAAGAGTAGATCCGAAAGAAAGGTTGCAGAGGTTACAAAATACATTTGTAATCAAGTATTAACTTTTGTATTTGATATATGACATTGTAATCACTGAGTTGGAGCTCGATGCAGGGGTTGGTGCTCTAAAGCAAGGGTTGGTGCTCCTTGGGTTGGTGCCCTAAAGTAGGGGTGGTTCTCCTTGGGTTGGTTCCCTAAATGTTGTAACCAATGTTTTATTGTGAGGTTGGATTGGAGCAGTAGAGTCCAATAACATTTCTCACTGAGGTTTTTCCCATGTTGGGTTTTCCTCATACATTCGATGTTATGTTATGATCCTATTGTGTGTGATTGAATCTTGATGTCTTCACCTATCTCACTGGTATATCCACCTTGTGTTAGAACTGCTAACCAGTACACACCTCTTAGGAATTAAAAGGGGTAGGTTTGGAAACCACTGATTCACCCCCCCCCTCTTAGTGGCATCTTGTGTTCAACACAGAAGCAATACATTTCTTGCACGAGGATGGCATTGATCAATTTAGAGGTGACAAGTAGCACAAGGTGGAAGAAAGGAAGAAGAAAAAGGAGAAGGTATATTTCTGGGTTACATCCATATCTCGTGTGTCTAATCAATTTGATAGCTTACATTCATGCTCCCATGGGACATGATTCATCTGAAGCAACACATTTCTTGCATGAGGATGATGCTGATTAGTTGAGAGGTGATAAGCAACATAAGGTGGAAGATAGGAATAAGATAAAGGAGAAGGTATATTCTTGGGTTACATCCATATCTCACGTGCCTAATCAATTGATAGCTTACATTGACGATCCTATTTGACAGACTACAATTGAAGCACCTTGCTCACATGATGATGGCACTATTGAAGGGGGGGGTGAAAAGCAACATAAGGTAGAAAAAAGGAAGAATAAAAAGGACAAGGTATATTATTTCTTTTCTTTATTCAACATTCATATTTTATGGTGAATCTTTTTAGTTGTTATTATTGTTAATGAGCTTTGGCAGAACAAGTTAGTTCATAACCAATGTCCATATCACATTTGAAAGCCCACAATCCCAACTATTAAGTAATTTTGTTAATTATGACTCAACTGCAGCTCTAATGTTTAGGTGTCACTTGAAATTCACATCTACATTTATTTATGTGTATGTACAGGCAATGTTTTTACATAGTCACCATCCAATGTTTTTGGCCAATTTGCTCAATGCCTTGAGTTTTATGTTTGTATGGGAAATTTTTTTACATATGCACAACTCACCTCTATCTTTGCCCAACTTTATGTTATTGTCTTTGATGATTATGGATCTGTCTCTATTCGATGAATGATTAATTGCTTTTAGCCTTGCATACAAAAGGCTAACCTCTTCAATTGCCTTTTCTATGTGTAGAACCATTGTTCTTTGTAATCAATCTCAACAACTAAATCCTCATCATCTTCGATCACAATATTACCAATATTAGATTATGTACCATTATTAACAATATTCCTAACTTTGTAACAAAGTGCCTCTGAAGCAATGCATAGTGTGTCTGAGCATTGTGCTCTGGATGAGAATCGTGAACATGGTGAAGGTGGGACTTATGCTATCGGGGATCATGTTGAGCTTTGATTGAAGGGAGTGATGATTGGAAAAGGCATAGTGGCTTGTGTGGGGAGTAGTACACTTTGCCACAATACTGCACTCCCACTAGGTATTGTGAAAGTCCGTGTTGCTGAGGTGCTTGATCTAGATGTCAAGCTTCCTTATGCACATCTATTCTCTGATGAATTGATCGATTCAAAAGATTCATTTGAGATATGGAACATCTCAGACTTGGCCTGACCCACCTCTTCAACACAAATCAATGATGCTGAAAGTTCCTTTCAAGAGGTTCATGTCACAATTTCCTTCACATCCTTTTTACCGGGATATGCTTTGGCCAAGTTCCTATTATGATGCTACAACTCATCTGTATTGTTTGTGGTTTGTTGCAGGATGCGCACCTCACCACTGACGATGCAATGGATGAACCCTTTCTGTCCCCCGTGACATAGCAATCACCCATGGAGTTTCCTATGGTAGGTCTCATACTTTCCTTTATATCCATTGTACCTGCATATTTATTGTACATGATGTTATTGTAATGGTGCAGCTCATCTATTTTCTCTATGGTTTCATGCAGGATGAACACATTGTGAATACCAACATGATGGAATCAGGCATGGAGCATCCTTTGGTATGTCTCATTCTTTTCTTTATATGTACTGTACCATCATATTTTTTGTCCAAGTTCTTGTTATGCCAAGAGGCATCTACAATGACATCAAAATGTCCATAAACAATAATCCATTTTTGAGACAATTTGACATATTTATTGCACATGTTCCTATTGTATTGGCGCCACTCATCTATACTCTTTGTGGGTTTGTGTAGGAAGATGGGATCCACTATGTTGAGACAAAGAGACTGGTCGTGAAGCAGCCTGTAGTTGTAAGGTGTTCAAGTGCAAGGCTTTGATCCCTTGGTATCCCGCCTCCTGAGATACACAATAACCCTAAGAAAAGAAGTAGATTCTATGAAGGCATTTCTGTAGTTGCACAAAATAGACATCAGAGGAGATGATGAATATATTATTTTATTGTGTACCCCTCAATGCTTCATTTGACATTTGTGGACACCATCTGGTTACTTATGTTGAACAATTTGTTTTAGTTCATATGTCTGATAACTTTTGTTTTATATGTGAATATTTTTTTTAAAAAATTTTGGTTGGACATTTTTGGATACCATGTACTGCGTGCTTAGCTCAGTTGAACATTGTATAATTTGTTCCATTGTGAGGAATACCATGCTTTATTTTGCCTAACTGGAGAATTATTAAAGACATGGTGCCTCCAACTTGGGAATAATGTGATTTGTATCTTAGTTGCATGCAAGTTGTTTGGTTAGATGAGGTTTACATTTGTTGATGGACAAGTCAAAATTACTTTTATACTGATCAAATTGTGGATGTCCATTATATGTGTTGTTTATTTTCATAACTAGTTTTTCAAGTACTATATGTATATCAATACTGTATATCTAAAATATTTTTCATTATTCTTGCACAAACAATAATTTGATGACATTCAAATGAGAATCCTATTAGGGAGATTCTTCTTAAGAACATCTAAGTGATTGATAACAAAAAGGGAAGGGCATTTTGTCATGAGTGGTATATCACTATATTGACTTGTTGCATTAAATTGGTGTAAACAAACACAAGCAATTATGCGTAAAATAAAACATCTAGCTTAAACAAATTGACAATTTAATAGATCTTACACAAGTTTAATGCGGCTATGTCTATGAATGACTAAAGTGTACAAAGAAACCAAGCTATTTTAAATTTATCATATGTTATGCGGCCTTGGAATGGAATAACAATAAATGTGAAGGAGAAAAAAATTATAATGAAGATACATTCCATTGTGAAACGATTATTGAAACAATCATCTAATCAGAGAATATATTTAAAATGTAAGTGGCTTCTCTAACCCCATCGAATCCTATAACTCTGGTTCCCAAACAGATGGAGAATGAAAGTGATTTTTCTTTTCTTCCCACTTGGCTCACCCCATAACTCTATTATTAGTGCAGATAAGATGGACTCTTCAGATGTCCAAGCTTGTGATGAAGAGTTGTCAAAGTCATACCTCTAAATCATGTCTACCTTTATGGATGTGATATACATGGTGTGTTTACCTCTCATTACCCTGGTGATAAACACAATGTTTTTGAACTCTCCCTCCTTTTGGTGGTAAATACAGTGAATTTACAGTGGAGGTAAAAACAATGTCTGTAACTGAGTGTGATTATAGCCTGTATTTGTAGTGTCATAAAATTGTGACCCTAGCAATTTTAAACTACATTAGGGTCCTTACGCATGCGAAATCGAATCCCCTAGCTTGATCGAAGGTCAAAAAGACTGCTCAACCCCCAAAAACTGCTTCTTTATTGCCCTCCACACCACCCTATTTGCACTCTACCCTAGAGAAAATGATAGGATAGGGGCGTGGAACCCCTGTCCCCCCTAGGGCTAGGGTGTGCCATCCCTTTCCCTACCTTATTTTAGGGCAGGACCCTTCCTAAGTCTGCATTGAAGGTTGTGCAGTGAGTGGGAAAACTTCCTCGATGTCATCCTATGATGAAAATTAGTTTCATTAACCCTAATTGACAAGTATTAAAGTTGCATTTACCCTCTCATTTGCATAAGTTGAAAAAATTGGGAGGAGTGGGAATTTTACATGAGATCAAGTATTCAAGAGCATTCAAGCATTCCTTTCCAGCATTGAGCATTCTCAAGTCTCCCTTCAAGGCTAGGTGTTGCATTCAAGTCAAGGATTCAACCATTGAAGAGGAGATTCATTCAAATATTCAATTCCACACAAGAAAATCTACCTACATTCTATCTACAACCTCCCTTGAGGTGATTTACATTATAGTCTTTCAATTACATTTACTTGCAAGTACTTTTTTTCATTACTTGGTTAATTCTAAAACTAGGGTTTGACCTGAAGGCAAACCCCCAATCCAAACCCCTTTTCCTCTCTTTTCTGTGTGTAGGTTGTAGGTGCGTAGCTGTACTTTCGAATTTGGGCTCTATTTGCATAGGCAGAAAAACCCTTTTCATTTCGCAGATTTTTCGGAGAACCCTGTATATTCCCTGCCATGGTCTAAGCAACTTTTCCTCAAATTTGGAGGGTGGCTTCTTCTCAACATATTACTACCAGATCCAGGTGCACAACTTCATCCCACACTTTGATCTTGAGTTATTACCAGTTCTTTGTCACTTTTGCACCTAGTCTCTATACACAATTCAATCAATTCCTTTCCATTTAAAGTAGAAGAGGAGGTTAACTTATCATTCTCATTTTATTCATAATTCTATCTTCTTCTTTGGAGGTTGAATCTAATGTATTCCCCCCCCTCTCTCTTCCAATGTAATGCCTGAAAAGTGTTTGAAGGGAAATCCGTAGTGAAACTCTCATCTCTCCTTGGAGGGAAAGGGTAGCTTTCCTCTTGATCTCTCATTCACACATTTTTCACCCACCATTACATTTTAGTGAACCCGACATCTTGCATGCTTTCCTTTGAAGAAAATTGCATATTTTTCATTTGCAAGTTTCAAATTTATGCAAACTTAGTGGTTAAATCATTAAAAACCCTATTTTTAAAATTAAAATTGAAGTTGTGATTTGTAAAAATTGCTAGTGGTTATCTTAGATCTGAAAATTGTTTTGTTTGTCAAATTCAATTTCCTCATTGTCTTGTTCAATTTGCAAATTGAATTTACAAAATTAAGCGGTTACTTTTTAAAACCCTAATTTTCAAAAATCATTTTGAACTTGTGTAAAAATTGGATTTCCATTTAATTTTCAGATTTCAGATTGTTCTTAGACTTGTTTTCATTCCTACAATTCAAATTTTCAATTTCCCTCCTTTTTCCCAAAATTCAAATTTCAAAATTAAGTGGTTAGGTCATAAAACTCTAATTTTCTTGTGCAAATTTCAATCAATTTCATTCCAGTTCAGATTTGTAAACATTTTTCAAGGTGTCCCTATACATTAGGTTTGACATTTTTCAAATTTGCAATTCAATTCCTCTTTTTCTTCAAAACCCTAATAGGGTCCTATTTTACATTTGAACCTTAATTTCGGCCATCTAGAAATCATAAAATTCACCAATTTTTTGGGGTTAGCTTTGAAATCATCATATTATTCATCCCTAAAAATTTCAAAAAAAGTTGGTTGGACCATGTGCATTCCCGCCATGGTCCTCGACTTTTTTCCCAAAATTTCAAGAGACTGTTATGACTGTATTAATAGCCTAAATCCAGAAGATTGGCTAATTTTGTCAATTTTTGATCCCTCTAGAATCAAAAATACCTCCAAAATTCAACATTTTAAATTTCAAGATTTTTTAAAAAATTAAAAGGTTAATTATAGTTTGCCTTGGTTTTAAAAATTCTAATTTTAAAATTAAGTGGTAGTCCCTTGGCCCTAATTTTAAAACTCCAATCTCTTTTCATTTTTGGAAATTGTGTCATCCTCTTCTTCCAACAAAGTTCAAATTGTTTAATCAGTATTTTCTTAAATTTTGCATTAATCAATTTTGTAAGGTTTGTTCCAAAATTCAAAATTCAAATTTTCCCTCTAGTGCATGAGTTTGACCACTATTAGTCCTACCTATACTATCCCTATTAGACGAAGCATTAGAATTAAGGCATCCAAAGGTTTAATTACTGAGGAGATGGAGCCTAATTTGGGTGACTTCTTCAATGAGGATCATGCTAATTCTTCCCATCCTAATCATGTGCCTATTCACTCCATTGATGAATCCCATGATGAAGAAGAATCTTTAACTAGGGTCTCTATAGATCAACTTTCCACATTGGACAATCAATTTGATAACTTTCAACAATGGATGTCCCAAGAATACCCTAATAGTGAATCTCTTCCATTAATTGAAGGTTTTAAATGCATGATTCAAAGTGATAAGAATGGAATTGATATATTGTGTGGAATTGCACATATTGTTGATTCTAATGTCATGCCTATCAAGATTTGTGCCGAACCCCTAGGTTATTCACAACCTTCAACACAAGTCAATCTTCAATTCCTTTGATTACTCATATGACTAGTATTCTTACTTTTACCTCCAATATCATGGCTAATTCAACTCAACATGTCATCCCTACAACCATTGGTCATGGGGGAAATCCCTCTTCTTCATTTAATCCTCCATCTTTACCTATGTCTTCCATAAGTATTCTTGTTATCCCTCAACCAATCAATGTGACAGAAGGTGGCAATTCCTTCAACAACTTTGTTCCTCCTTTAAGTGTCCCTTTTCCTACCCAATCATCACCTATTCCTACTTATCATAATGTCCCACCATCCTATTCTTAGTTCATGCCTTCTTTCAATAATATCAGAACACCTTCTCAATCAACTATGTCTAACATCAATTCTTCTACCAAAGCGACAATTAACAATCCTGCTCAAACCGTGTCTTCCTTACAACAACAAATTGCTTCTATGAGTCAATCCAAGATTAGTGTGCCCACCTTTGATGTTGGGAGCCCACTTTCTATTGATATTTTTAAAGCCGTGCCACCTAAACATGTTGAGGTCCCTCAATTAGAACTCTATAATGGAAAAGGTGATCCTCTTACACACGTCAAAACATTTCAAACCTTGTGTACTGATTTTGCTTAT
Source organism: Cryptomeria japonica (assembly GCF_030272615.1). NCBI lineage: Eukaryota > Viridiplantae > Streptophyta > Pinopsida > Cupressales > Cupressaceae > Cryptomeria > Cryptomeria japonica. Next base: position 299,015,249 of record NC_081413.1, on the reverse strand, counting down.
GATCAAAGATTGCTTGCAAAATTGTTTACAAGAACACTAAGAGATAAGGCTTTACAATGGTATTTCTCTTTGCTTTCTTATTCTATCACTTCTTTTCAACAACTAGCAAATGCTTTCATCCAACAATTTCAAAACAACATTGGTCCTAAAATCACTTTGACTAATTTAATGCATTGTAAACAAGGCGTTAAAGAAAAAGTGACTGATTTCATTGGTAGATATAAGCATTTGTGTGCTCAAATTTCTTTTCCTATACCAGATAATGATGTTGAAAGAATTTTCATTTCTAATTTACAAAAAAGATATAAGGGAAAAGCTTCTTTTGTTTGAGTTTACTTCCTTTCCATAGTTGTGCGCAACACTCCACAATTATCAACTGGCTGTGAGTCAAATGGAGCAATCCACTCCTATAGCTCCAAGTGATAAGGGGGAGAGTGTTCAACAACCATTTGCAAAGTTCAAACCAACAAAAATCTTCATCAAGTTCAATGATACAATCAACAACCACAATGTGAATGCTACAATAGGTGTGCTTCCTATTTCTAAAATTTCCATAGAGAAAGACAATTTACTCCTTTGAATGAATCTTTACACAGTATTATGTCTCAGTTGTTGCAAAGAAATGTTATCAAACTTCCTCCTATAAAACAAGTTGATCCTTCTAAACTTGCATCCCCTTATTTTGATAACAATTCATTTTGTCAATTTCATCGTTAGCCTAGTCATGATACTTAGAAATGTTTCGCATTGAAAAATAAGATTCAAGATTTGATTGATAGTAATACTATATCTATGGCAGGTGTGAATGATAAAGGGAATAAATCAGTAGCTCCTCCTAATCAAAATCTTAATATTTTCACTGATCCCTTGCCTTCTCATATCTCTAATGTTCTTGAGATTGTGCCTACTTCTTTCTCTTATGAGGAATTCACCTCTATGGCTCCAAACTTGGTAAATATGGTAGAAAAACAAGATATGCTTAAGGATCCTTGTATTACATTTGACCCTAGTGAGACTATTAGAGCACCCGATGGCCCTTTATGTTGGCAATTTGGAGGAATTGATTGTGTTGCATTGATGTTTGTCATTGATGTCAACACTAGCTCCTTTGGCTATTTACTGATATCTGGTTGGTCCTGGTAGGATGATTGGTTTCTGGTTGGTAAGATCATGTTGATCCGGTATGCTTTGGTATGCTTTGGTCTATGGAATTGGTTTGGATTGGTTATTCATGTGTTCTTGATGTGTATCACATTCAGTTGGTTCAAGATTTGATGATCCAGAAGCTATCACTTGTTATAGTAAGCCTTTTAGTTACTGGTAAGGGTTTCACCGACAGAGCTTTCTTGAATATCTTTTGATATTATGCATAAGTGGTGTTGGTGTGGCTTTTAGAAGGTTATCTAGATGCAGATGGTTATCATGTTTGTGTTCTAGTTATTTGTGGTGTTTCATTTGTCTTATGGCGACCTATTATAGGTCTGGTGGTTATTCTGCTAAGTTATGGATCGGTTTATGTAACGTGTAGGTTGATGCTCCCGATGCATTACCGGTTGGATTCATTGATTGGATTATGTTGTTTTGGTCTTAGACCGACTTGGTTGATCATTAGATTGTGGGTTTAAGTTATGAACTCATTGTATTAACTTTTAGGTGGCCGACCTAATTGTTTAGGTCTTGGGTTGGTATAACTATGATGTAAGATCTCTTTGTAGATCAGGAGATTATGGTAAGCAAGCGAATAATATAATAATAATTCATGCAGAGGATTTGGTCGATCATAGGTGATCAAATTTGGTTTGTGGAAGAGGTTTTAGGCCTCTAGTATTGAGCTTAACTGGAACTGTACTCAAGCATGGGCGATGCTATACTTGTAGATCAATCTTCATTTTGGATTGTTGTCCAATGTTTTCTGTAGTTAGTGAGACTCCTTTTGTGATGAGCAGTGTGCTCTAGGCTGTTGGCCTTCCTGCATGTGCAGGCCCCTTATTGTAATATTTATTCATTTGATCAGTGGATAGATATTCTAGGTCTCCAATCCCACCGTGGTTTTTCCTCTTTGAGGTTTTCCATGTAAATGGTGTTCATCTTTGTGGTTGCATTGTTGCTTATTGTTATATGCTTTTATGTTTATCAGTTGCAAAGTTGTTGTATTAATAAGGTTAAATTTCTCCATTCTAGTAGAACACTGATTCAACTCCCCTCTCAGTGTTCTTGGATCCCAACACTTTATACATAGTTGTGAAGGTTAAGGATATACCTTTCCGTGGTGCCCTTATTGATCCCTCTTGCATGGTTAATGTCATAACTAGAGAGTATCTTTTCACTTTACGATTGCATAAACCAATATATAATGCTTCTAATGTGGTTGTGAAGTTATTTGATAGATTCTCTTGTCCTAACATTGGCTCTATCACCCTGCCTATTGAAGTTCATACTAAATCCATGGATGTCGACTTTGTTATCATACCCTCTTCCGAGCAATTACGTGTGAAGTTGGGCTATCCTTGGCTATCTTCCATGAAGGATATTGCTTCTCCAATCCACAAGTGTCTGAAATTTCCTCACAATGGAGAAATCACAACCATGAACCATAACTTATTTTATCCATCTGAAAGAAGCCCTAGTGTTCCTATTGATTTCTTTTGGCCTAAACAATTTCAGTCTCTTCCATCAAGGAGCGATGCTCTTTTTCAATCTTATCAAAAATGGAAGAAAGATATGATCTTATCCTTAAGTCAACCTAGATCCCCAACACTTGACATTCCTATCATACTTGAAGATAAAGTTCTTCCCCTCATGGATAGAACTAACTTCCCTCCTAACGAAGATCGTAAACCTATTCCTATGGATGTGACTATACCTTCTCCTAAGAATAACAACAATATTCTTTCTAAGGTTAGACTTGTACCTCCTCCTCATGATGGACCTGGTCTCCTTCCTACACCTAATATTCCTTCTTTGTATGGTGGAGTTCCACCTCATTCCTCTTATCCAGAGAAGAGGCATGCTTCTCCTCTCGTTCAACCTAAAAGACCTCAACCTAAACCTTCAACAGTCAAGGAGAGAAACATTCCTACTTTTTCATGTGTTCCTCCTCCTTCTTAGCCTTCCACTTAGAATCGATGCAATCATTATGCGAGAGAGCACTGGTGAAGATGCCATGTTTGAGTTCATGAAGTTGTCCTTCAAAATACTCAATCTCCTAAGACTCCAATAGTTTACATGATTCCCTTTTCTCCTAAGCAAGATGCTAAACCTGCATCTCTAAATCATAAGTTGCACAAAACATGGGATGGCTTTACTCCTATTCGTGTTCTTGCTCCTCTTTCTCTAAACTTTGATGATGAAATGGGTGAAAATGTTATTCATGATGGCAATACAACTTCTAATGCTTCTGATAGTGAGTATGCATATGTTGATGTGGACAAGCATTTATCCACTGAATTTTCACAAACCCTAATCATAGCTCCTAGAATCGAACAAAGTGACTTACAACATGAGCATAGTCCTTGTTTGGATCTTGTGATAGCTCTATCTATTGTTCTCGATGTTTCTCCTCTGGCGTGTTGCTCGCCTTCCCAAAATAGTAATCAACAAGATTGGGAGGTGGATGTCGTGCTAGATTAGCAATATTAGCATTGCAGATCTTCTCTCTCTCTCCTCTCTTGCTCTTTTATGGCAATTCTTCTATGTGTATCCCTATTATTCTATTATCCCCTTAATGTTTACTTGGGGATGATGCAAAGCATTGAGATATTTTCTTGGTCTCTTTCATGTTGACTCAAGAGACTCTTATCTTCCCTTTCTTCCAAGGAAGTTTCCTTTTTTTGGGAAATGGCAATTATTATATGCACATACATATATGATATACATGAGTTATCATACAACATACTAACCTCAAGGAAATTAAAACTACCTTGTGTTTTGTGTTCATTATCCTTGGGTTTATTCCTTGACTGGGGGATAAATCCTTGCGATAACGTGCTCCCTCTCGTCTCTCTCTCTTAGGTGTATCCTACCTTAAAGCAATCTCTCTCAATAAGACGTGCATGATCTCTTTAACGTGGGGGCATACACCCCACTCATATTTTCCTTCTTGATACTTAGAATTACTTAGTGAACTTTGTTGCTTTGTAATCTTTGGTATCCTTGCTTTCATGACTCATAGTGAGGGGAGCTTTTCTACTTGCAGTCATGGTTCTCCCTTTCTCGATCTTCCCTTTTACTTTGTCAATCAAAGTCATAAGATCCTAAGTCCAATGGGGGCTTGGTGCCTCTTGCCTCCTTGACATGGTAAAAGTCTTTCAATCTTGTTTCCTTGTACTTTATCGACAGTATTGGCGTACGCTCATACTCCCACTAAAGTGGGGGCTAAATGTAGTGTCATAAATTTGTGACCCTAGCAATTTTTGACCATATTAGGGTCCTCACACATGTGAAATCGAATCCCCTAGCCTGATCGAAGACTGCTCAACCCCCAAAAAGTGCTTCTCCCTTACCCTCTGCACCACCCTGTCTGTTGTCTGCCCTGAAGAAAAGGGTGGAACCCCTATCCTCCTAGAACAGGGGCATGGCGCCCCTATCCCTACCCTATTTTTGGGCAGGACCCTTCCTAAGTCTGCATTGAAGGTTGTGCAGTGAGTGGGAAAAATTCCCCGATGTCGATCTCTAATGAAAATCAGTTTCATTTACCCTAATTGACAAGTATAAAAGTTGCATTTACCCTCTCATTTTCATATGTTGAAAAAGTTGGGATGAATTGGAAGTTTACATGATGTCACAACCCTGCTTTATCACTTTTTGATTTGATACAATTCTATTATATTTTTGGTTGAGCTATTGAAAATGATTGAATAAATATTATAAAAGAATAAAAAATGGACACACACACACACACACTTGGAGAATATAATTATTTTTATTTTTATTTTCCCACTCCCAATTATGGCACATGTTGTAGGAGGAATTAGAAGCTTCTAGAGGAATCTTCAATGCCTTGCATGTAACTCCCCCACTAGGTTTTTAATCAATTTGCATGAGTCCAATATTGGAAAAGAATCTCATTCTTAATTAATTTCTCTAGATAGTGGAATTAAGGGATTTTTCTTATATATTGTATGCAAGTTTTCAAAAAAGGGAGTTGATTATGTTTTGAAAAAATTTCCCAAGTTTCCTTGTTGTTAGTAGTAGGATCTTCTTTGGTAGTCTCATTTTCATTGTAGGATTGTTAAGTTGTTCTTGAAGATTTCTCTCAAGTTGCAAGGAAGGATCTAAAAAGGATAGTTAGAAGATTGGAGAGGATTCAACACTGAGCTTCGATAAGCCAAGTTCTCTTCTTTTGTCATCTTTCATTTACATATGAAAAAAAAATTGTATTATCAAAAAATATAGCTTCTAGATCTTCCTTTATATAAATTAGATTGCAAATATTTTCTTCTTATTTAGGGATAAATATTGATAAAAGTACTTTTCATATAATGCATGTAAAAGATAGCTTTTTAATTTTCTTATCTATATATATATATATATATCAGATCTTGCTTTTGCTTTTCCAAAATTTTTAGATCTGTGCAAAAATCATATTTCTTTTATTTAAATTTCTTTTTCTGAGATTAAACTCTTCTTTGTGTGATTAAATGATAATCACTTGTGTATGAATCTTGTTCCTTATTATTCTTCTCTTAAATTCATTACTCTCGCTCTTGGATTGGAAATCTAAATGTAAATCTCATTTCTTTAATTAAATCTTACTTCCTTGTGAATAATCTTACCTTTGTGCGAATACAAGTTTGGTCTTCTACATATGAAGTTATTTAAATATTTTTTTTCTTTTTCCTGTGAGTAAAAATCCATTTCTCTCTCTAGATGTAGATTTGATCATAAATCTTAATTCCTTAAGAGTAGTCTTACTTCTCTGTGAACAGAAAAAACGTCTGGAAATAAAATATAAACTTCACTGTATCCATTATTCTCTGTGGAAATAAAATATAAATCTGTCTCTGTGAATATTAGTTCCTAAATTTTTTTTTCTGAAAGCTTGTTTATCTCAGCATAATCATCTATTTTTCAGTTATCTGTACATTGCTGAAACGAATTAATCTCTCTATGTTATTTCATCTCTGTGGTTAAATTCATATTCTCATAATAATATTCCTTTTGTACATATATCTTTTATTTATATTTATATCTCTCTTATATTGTTAAATAAATTGGAAAAAAAAAACCACATATATATATATACATACATACATACATACATATATATACATACATACATATATATATATATATATACATACATACATACATACATACATATATATATATATATATATATATATATATATATATTATTAAATTATTAAATTTATACCAAAACGAAAATGAATATGTAAAATATCGCAAAGTGATTATTAAAAAAAAAGAGGTCTTCGAAATTTATTTCGAATAAGCATTATTGGGCATCATGCAGGGGGAGGCGGTAATAAGGTAACCGCCGGGGGTAGTGGTACCCTCCACTACCCCTACAATCACTGTCATAGCAATGGCCACAAGGGGAGTGGAGGGGCCCACGGTGTCCCCTCACCTCTGCGGGCCTGCACCTACATGTCCGCAGGGGTGACGGGACCCGTGGGTCCCCACTCCCCATTTACCCTTAAAACAAGTTACATTTTTTTTGTTATTTAATTATTTAGTTTATTTTTATATATATACATAATAAATTACAAATTAAAAATTGTTAATTACTTTAGGGTAAATTTAAGTTAGTAAATTTAACTTAGGAAAATTTATGAATAATTAGGATATTGGGTAATAAATTTGTAATTTTAAATTAATGCATATAATTGAAATCTCTCAAGGCATTTGAGATTTATTGGGTTACTTGGTCGGAAATTTTAGGTTCATTTAAAACAATTAAGTCATATTATTATGATTTGATCCAAAATTGCCAAAAGTCTAAACTTACTGCTCATTTGAACTAGTAACTCTATAATTAATTATTCTCGTGATAGAAGTAAACATTTCGTAATTTTGCATGTAAATGACACTATTTTTGCATCATACGAATTACTTATATATTAATTTGCATTCATTGATGAGCAAGTTACATTTCCATCATCTTCATGCAAGTTACATGTTTTAATATGTGAGTTCATAATTCTCATTATCATACATTTATATATTAAATAGTTTAGTTGTAGAAGAATGGCATTTTTATCAAGTGGTATTCGAATGCCATCGAAGTAGTTGTTTCAATTAATTAAACTTTGTAATGTCTAATTATGTACATTCATTTCATAATTGTTTTCAAGCATGATGTTTTTTTTTCTTAGAAAACTAAATAAAGGAAGTCGGAAAACCAAAACCTAGCAGCGTTCGATATATACAGTGCCTCTGGGTCACACTTACGGGTAATGCTGTCGTGTTGAACTACTATACTTAATGCCTAATAAAGCTTCATCAACGACATATGTGGCATCATCCCTATAAATCATCGGGGAGTAATAAGGGTCACTTGGAAGTTAAAATCCAAGGGGCGGGTAATCCCCCTTGGATCGATAATCTAACAAGATAATCCTTAAATGATTTTACATCCATTGAGTTAAACTATAGTAAACCCCTTAAGGTTGATTGAGTGAAACGATTTTATGAAATTGATTTAATCTGGAAGAGTTGTTGACGATTGACAATTTGGTCAAGGGTGATGCTTATGATAGGTATTAGGATCTAGTTGTTTTAGGCCACAAGCAATAGGCCATCTTGAGCCTTTGCTTAAGTTCTACCACCGTGGGTAGCAACTACAGAGAAAATGTCTGGGACATTGACCCTAGAAAGGGTTGCATACCCACTAATCAGTTTACATCAAACCATATAGTAGAGAATAGAACTACATACTTTATGCCTTGATCCCGTGCCGAAACAGGTATGTAGGCAGTCTAGGGATGGAGTTATCCCTAGTACTCAGGCGTTCGTGGGTGGGGTCTAGGTTTGGTAAGAAGAAGGATTGAGAAGATTCCTAACTTGAAAGATAAGTGTAATAAAAAGGAAAAAGTAATTCAATGCATACTTAGAAGGAATCCCGTATGGATTCACTTGATTTCCCGAGGCTTTAAGCCAAATTCCAAGGCGGAATTCAAGCTTGTATTATGTTGTTTTGATTACTCCTAAGGACAATGACCTTGGTGCACTCCTATTAGAGGAGTGTAGTACTTAGTGAGTGACTCAGGACCCGAATGGTCCCGATGAGTCTAAGTCTCTGGCCAGAGCACCTCCTATCCCAATTGGATAGATGCCTACCCCGTATGGGTAGATGCCTATCCCGCATTGGATAGATGAAATCCCCTGCTCTATATGGAAAGATGCCTAACCCGTATGGTTAGATGCTCATCCCGGATGGATGAATGCCTAATCCTAATGGATGGATGCCCAGAGTATGCGATTGAATCAAACACAAATGATTAAATTAAATACAAAAAAAAGAATAGTCAAATTTTGTTGGGTTAGACAAGATGGGTTATTACATGTGGTATCAGAGAAAAGGTTCAAATCTAGGCCTTGTGCTCACTTCAATTTACACAACTAAGGGAATGTTTTGCAATGGTAGAGATTAAATTATAAAATCTTAAATCAAGAACTAACTACATAATTTAATTTTTAGGTAAAACCCTAGAATGGCTAGAGGAAGAGGAAGAGGAAGAGGAAGAGGAAGGGGTAATGGAAGATGTACTACCACTAGGAGACAAAGGGAAGCTAACCATGAGGAAAATCATGAAGAAAACCATGAAGCAAACCATGAGGAAGACCATGAAGGGGATCAACATAACAAAGGGAATAATGAAGATGGGGTCGAGGCTATAATCAACCTTCTAACCGAACAAAGGGATAAAATCAACTTCCTGGAGTAATCAATGCAGGACCTTAGGGTAAGACATAATGATATTTAAAATCGAAGTGGAACTGAAAATGGAAACCCTGGTAGCAATCAAGGGAATATGATGGATAATAGAAGAGAAAATAACATATTGGAACTCTCTAAGGATTTGAAGAAAATCACCCCTCCTAAGTTTGATGGGAGGCAAATTGGTGAAGGAGCTGAGAATAGGTTAAATGAAATGGAAAAGTAATTTGAACTAAAAGATTTTAGTGAGACAACCAAGGCCTTATGGGGTTCCTATCAACTCACAGGGGAGGCGGCTAGTTGGTGGACCAACACCAAGGAGCAAAATGGGTATAGTAGGGATACGATCACATGGGATCAATTTGTTCACCACTTCTGAAAAAGGTGGCTCCCTCAATTGTTCTTTGATGAGAAGGTGACAAAATTCCATAATCTACATCAAGGGCCCCTATCAATCCAACAATACTGGGATAAGTTTGCCAAATTGCTTAAGTACGTACCAATGTACCAGAAATATGAAGAAGGCCAAGTGAGGAAGTTCATTTTGGGACTAAATACCAACATGGGGGTAGAGGTTGACATGCATGGACCCAAAAACATGAAAAAAGTACTTGAAAAGTCCCTAAGGCAAGAGAGGAAGATTAAAACACTAGCAGGGTAGAACTATAATGGGAACCACTCTTTTAAAAGGAAGCAGGAATTCAAGGGGAACACTAACTTCAATAAGAGTCAAAGGAATAATTGTTCCAAAAGAAGGCCACCCCCTAATCAATATTAGAGGAATGTAAATAATATTATTAATAGGGGCAATAATAATAGAGGCAACTATAATAGGAATGACCAGTAGAACATGATAACTTATCCACCCAGGGCCAATGAAACAAGGAATGATCCCCCTAGGAATCAGGGCAGGAGGGGTCCTCCGGGTGGATGCTTTATGTGTGGAGGAAACCATTTTGCTAGAGAATGTCCTAGGATGCAAGGTCAGATTAGGGCCAACCAACCACAACAAGGGCCCCAACAAAGGATTCATGCAGCAGTTAGCAACCAAAGAGCAAGATTCTAGAATGTTCCCATGGAAACTACAGGTACACTATTTTACAACCAATTTCAATTCTTATTGACACTGGGTCATCTGAATGTTTCATCTCACCTAAATTAGTAAGCAAATATGTATTAAAAGTTAATCAAATGGAGTCATCATGGACGGTTCAATATGGGGATAAGGCAACTAGGGAAGTAACTAAGTGTTTGCCAAGGGCAAGGGTACAATTTCCTGAGTTTGAAACAATGGTAGATCTCTATGTGGCACCCCTAGGATTATATGATATAATTATTGGAATGAGTTGGTTAACAAATCATCAAGCTAATGTAGATTTCTATAACAAAGTTTTTGAATGCTTAGATGATGGGGGGAAAAGGGTCAAAATTCAAGGAAAGTTTAACCCCATTAATATAGAAACCATATCATCCATGCAATTAAAGAAGGAAAGAAGAAGGGGAGGCCTAATCTATATGGTTGAAATTGATGAAAGAAAAGAGGAAAATACCCCTTTCTTAAAATAATTCAAGGATGTATTTCCAGAAGAATTACCCGGCTTACCCCCTAAAAGGAAGTTTGACTTTTCTATCGACGTACTACTAGGAGCTGAACCAGTATCAAGGGCACCTTACCAAATGAACACAACTTAATTACAAGAGCTCAAAATGCAATTAGAGGAACTATTAGCTAAGGGATTAATAAGGCCAAGTGTATCACCATAGGGAGCACCAGTCTTATTTGTTAAGAAGAAGGATGGAACCTTAAGACTATGCATCAACTATAGGATGTTGAAAAAGGTCACAATAAAGAATAGGTATCCCTTTGTTACTACTTATCAAGTTGCCATTAGTTTTATGTTCAAAGTTATTCTATATACTCTAGTCGATTATCTCTACCAAAATATTAAGTCGGTATGCACAGTCCAGTCGGTTATAGAAGAAAGTAGTCAAGAGCCCAGTATGCACTGAGTTGTCTACCACGTATCATTCCATGTCTACCAAGTAGCAAAGATGACACACCGAGTGAAACATGTTACCAGATTCATTGAACCTGGACATACATATGAAAACGTGTTACAAGATCAAGGAACATAGAACTGTTATCACATTGGAAATTGCACTTAAAGATTGTGTATGATTTTGAGGTCATCTAACCAATGAAATATTTTGCATGGTTATTCATTTGATAAAACATGTTTGTAAGATCAAAGAAATGAATGGATCACCGACATAAGAGATCTATTTATACAACATGGATTAAGATCACACATATACATGTAGCATGATAGAAAGGAAGATATAGAAATATATGAAGCAAGACATGTGAAAGCACTAAGTGTTATGACTGTTATAGAGACACAAAGGTCACCGAGAAGGATTTCAGAGAACAGTCAAAGAACAAAGTATATAGAAGGGTTTACCGAGTTACTATATGGGTTACCGAGGTATGCTATAAGCAAGGTAATCTTATTCTGAGCACATAGAATCTGCTATAACATTCCAGATGTAAAGTTGCAGATATTTGTAATGATTTTATTGTAATATTTTGAAGTTGTAAGATAAACCTTTAACAGGGTAAAAGACTCTAATCAAGTCTATAAATTGTAAAGCCTCTAACCAGGTGCAACATTTAGAATAAGTGTTGTAAAATCCTTTAGCAAGGTAGATCTAATAGATCTTGATACTCCTAATAGGGTAAGCTATCAGAAATAGCTAAACATGTAGCTCTAACCGAGCAACCTTTATTATTGCAATAGTGAAGTTGTGGGTGCCATCCCCACCGTAGTTTTTCTCTCTAACCAAGAGTTTCTGCGTAACCAAAATATATGTGTTATGGAGTGAATCATGTATGATTGTTATTTATTTGTTTTAGCATTATATTATGTTATTGCACTATTCAGTTTATGCTTAACAGTAAAGATATTGTTAAGAAAAGGATTTGAAGTACTGATTCACCCCTCCCCTTTCAGTACATTAGCTTTCCATATTGGGCCTAACAATTGGTATCAGAGCTTCAATCTTGGAAAAGGGTTTAACTGCCTAAAGAGAAAGATCTTATCAATGGAAGGCTATAAACAATCTCAGAGGATTGTGTATCTACAAGAAGAGTTGGATCATGCTAATCAAGTGATTGCAGACATGCAAAGGCAAATGCAAAAATCTCTGGAAGTGAGAAGAAGATTATTTGATGATTTGTAGGACTCTCAAGAGTTAGTGGAACAAATTGAGACATCATCTGAGAACAATATATCTGAAAAGACTGAAAAAATGATTAGAGTATTGAAAGAAAAGAACAAAGCAGTGGTTAATCAACTAAAAGCAATGAAAAGAGAACATGAAAATTTCAGCACACAGATGACTGAAAATCTTGATGCATTAAGGACAACCGAGGATAAATTAAGAGATCTAGAAAGAGAGAAACAAAAAATTGAAGCCTTAGTATTTGATAACAATGATGAAATCACAAGGTTGACTGGAATTCAACAAAACCTGTCAGATCAACTAGGTTATGCACATCATGAAGCAAATATGAAAGATGACGAGAATCAAGCATTGAATCTTAAAGTATCAAGGTTGACCAATGAACTTGAAATAGAGAAGAAATCCAAAGAAAGACTGAAGAAGAGTTATGAAGCATCAAAGATGTTGGATGAGCAACTAAATACAAGACGACCCAACAAAGATGCAGGACTCGGTTACAAAGGAAAAGACTCTACCGAGAAGGGAATTCATACTACTGAGAGAGGAGAATTGTCAAAGCAAGCTGGAATCAAGAAGAACATCAAAAGAAAGAAGCCTATTTGCAACTACTATGGAAATCAAGGTCACACTGCCAACATGTGCCAAATCAGAAAAGGTAAGCAACTGAATGTCACTAAGCCCAAAGATTATTGTTACAATTGCAATAAATATGGTCACACATCTAATCAATGTAGGACAAAGTCTGTTAACAATTATCAGAAGGCAAAATTCAAAGGGTTTTGTAAAAACTGCAATAGATATGGACATAGTACTGAGAAGTGTTGGTTTAAGCAAAAGAACTATATGTGGTCTACACACCAAGCAAATACTGGAAGCTACCAAACTCACAGAGATCTTAACTGACAATATGCTATAGTACCATGGGATTACAATACAAGGATATGGTGTGAATGTTGTGGAAGATATGGACATATAAGTGCCAACTGCTTTATAAGGTTTGGGATGAACAACCGAAGATCATGGAGAAATCCTGGTATGGCATGCTTTCATTGTCACAAAGTTGGACACTTGGCTGAAGATTGCAGAGATCAACCTAGAAAAGACACTGAGGAAATAAAAGAAAAATTAAAGATGATTTGGAAAAAGAAGGAAATTGTGTCAAATGAAGAAAGCACCTTACCTACCAAGTTAGGTGCTCCTATTCCAAATTAATCAGTAAAGGTATGAAGGGACTGCATTCTCTCAAGGTTAAATCTTAACAGTTCCTATTTTATTATGTACTTAATTCAAAATCTGCATAGTTAAGATGTAGTAGTAAGTTTGAAATTCTATCAAAGTCTTTTGGAGCACTATACAGGAAACCTGTCAAGTCGGTGAATACAAGAAACCTGTCAAGTTGGTAAATGAAGGAAGTTTGGTTACTCAGTTAAAGTGCAAAAAAGAAAGAAAGAAAGTTTAGTGGAGCCAAGTGCATTTAATGTTTTTGACCTAACCTGCACGGAACTCGATAAGGTATACTGTGTACTTAAAACATTTATGCGGTATGTCAACTCAACACAAGGTCATCACTTTATCAAATGAAAAGGCATATATGATGTGCAACTCCATAATATATGACACAATATCACACACTAATTATTTTTGTAAAAGCTTTCAAATTAAAACATTGATGGGAAGGAGGCACATGTGATGTGATCAAATTTTGACACATGGTGTAGCTAGGAAATCAATAATCATCAAAGCAAGTATCAATATTAGTCATAGCTCAATCACAAAAGCTCAAATGCAATGATCAATCCTAAATATATCCAATAGAGATATGAAAACAAGATATTCAAGATTGAAAACTTAAGCAAACTAAATGCAGACTTGAATGTCTCCTTCATGTGGCTCCATTGTCCTTCTTTCTTCTTCAAATAGCTTTGTTTGTGGATCTCACCTACAAGTGCATACACATGAGATGAAAGCAAATAGTAGATAGTAACGCAAGAATACTCGAAGCGTGATTGATTCGACAAAGTGATTAGACTGGGATTGAAGAAATTCATCCAATTTATAGACAAATTGGAGAAAAGATCAAATTAGCATGAAGAGATTCAAATGGAAATTGCAAATCAAGAATGTCAATTATGACAAATTATGACAAATTTGCACTTTCTATGCAAAATTGATTGATTGATAATTCATGACAAGATTATGACAAATTTCTATGTCAAAAAAATTGATTGATTGTCAATTATGACAAATTATGACAAATTGAAATGTCATTCCCATGAAATTAGGAGAAAAATAGGAGGAAATTGAATTAGAAATTAGGAAAATTAGAAAATGAGGAAATTAGGAATTAGGAAATTAGAAAATGAGGAAATTAGGAATTAGGAGAAATTAGGTAAATCAATTAATAATTTGTCATTTATTAATTAATTCACAAAAAGAGGAATAATTAGTTAGCCAATTAAATTAAACATTTAATTGTGACACGAAGACCTAGGATAAATAAATAAATTATTTAACCTAGAGGGAGAAATGACAAACAGGGTTAAATGAATAAAATCATGAAACCCTAAAAGATGAATTAGAAAATGCAGGACGACAATTAGGTCTTGACAAAAGATAATTGATATCAATTCGATCATGATTTTGAATTGATAAATGACCAATGCTGATAAGTGATTTGATTAATAAATGCACCAATTGATGAGGAACAATGACTAATTGATCCAAATTGACACAATTGAGGAAGACGACGATCAATGACAAATTGATCGCAAAATGACAAAATTGACAAGAGTACAAGGATCGATGACAAAATAGATTGCAAAATGACAAGATTGAAAATGTCAACGATCGATGACAAATCGATCGCAAGATAATAAGATTGATAAGAGGACAAAACCCTAATTAGGATTGACGATGTCCAAAAATGAGCTTGCACATTGATACGACAGGATAAGATTGACCAAAATCATGACAAATATTGCTATTGACAAGACCAAATTTGAAAGCGAGACAAATGAAGAATGCAGAAGAAGGACTCGATGCTCACAAATGATAAAGACCAAGTGCGTGACATAGGAGAAATGTTAATGCGACGCAAAAACCTAAAATAAGGCAATGTGCAAAAGTTAAAGTATGACTCCGCAAGCGTTGACCATTTTTAGGTGTCTACACATGGAATGTCAACAAGGACTTAAAGTCAAAGCACAATTGCAAGGGTAATAAAACAAGCACAATCAATAGCAAGTTAACAAGAATGAGGGGGACAATAAACAAGACAACACATGAGGATCAAATCGTAGACTTAAGTGAAATACCCTAAAACATCTAGTCAACATAAAAAACAAAATATTACAATAGCAATCTATGCAAAAGACCATGACTCATAAAGACCAAGGTTTTAGCAAGAAAGATATAATGAATCATATTAGAATTGGAACACTCCAACATATTCCACAACAATTTAATCTAAACTTTAAGAGAAATTCAATCAATATTAGATCTATCTATACTACCAAACTATTTTGTAAAATTATTACATTTGATCCTTGTTGGCAATTTTATGATATCTATTAAAGATCCCATTTAAGATACTAAAATAATATACCAATCAGAGGATGTCAACTCAACACAAGGTCATCACTTTATCAAATGAAAAGGCATATATGATGTGCAACTCCATATATATGACACAATATCAGACACTAAAATTCTACTAAAATTCCACTAATAACTCCTCAACACTAAAATAATATACCAATCGAAGGATGTCAACTTGAGCAGACAGTAAAATTCCACTAATAACTCCTCGTACCTTCTCCCAACAATGTACATGTAAGCATCAAAGAGAATCTAAGGCGATCAAACCTCCTACAAAGCAAAATTCAAGGTATTTACATTAATCTCAACGTATTGTTAAGCTGGTTTACCGATCTTATCAAGTTATTATTATCTGCTAAGTGTAAAGCGTCAGTTGTTTGAAAATCCTCAAACCCTAAGGATCTTTTGTTAGTTTTTATTTGAAATCTACAAATGGCACCTAAGATCCAAGATCCCATCATTGTTAAGAATGTTGAAAAGCCCTCACTAAAATACTCGTTAACTCCCAAAATTGCATTTGAACCGGATGACAAAACCGCATTTTCACTCATCCCAGATAGAGTGTTATTAGTCGAGGATGTGAGATTCTTCACCAAATGTTGTGTTGAAGAACTTGGCCATGTTGAAATCAAAGACACCTATGATGAATTGTGCATCGATGGAAAATTGGATAGCAAGTATGAGCACATAAAGATCAAGGGATTAATTGAAGCCCTAACCTATCCTCGTGTGTTCAAACCCCAGTGGGTCAAGTTTGTTCTGAGCAGAGTTCATGATGACCTCATTTGGCTAGAAGAGAAACCGTTTAAGATTACCAAGGAAATCATTCATCTGATTACCGGTTACCCTATTTATGATCATGCCCGAGCTCAAAAGATGATATCACAGAAGGAATTGATCAGTTTAACCATAATGGAATCAGATTGCAGAGGACTAAAATTGAACAATGTCATTGATGCAGAACTAAAATTTGCCATTAGAGTAATAGGTTACTGTTTCTTCCAATCGGCAAGGGAAAATAATGTACCTTGTGCAACAGTAGACCTAGCATACAAAATTGTGAAAAAGAGAATGAAAATTGATCTATGTGAGGTGTTGCTGAAAAACCTGTTTGAGAATCTGAACACCATCAAGAAGCCGAAGAAGAACAACTCGGCTAATACACTAAAGTTTGGATCACTACTTGTATGCATGTTTTTCTATTTTGAAAAATTCTTTCCATTAGTCGGTAAAGTTGTTTGGGAACTACACCGACCAATCACCCATCAGATCAATGACTTCATCAAGAAGCTAGGTGATAATTTTAATGATATTATGGATGATTACTTTAGTAAGTTTCAAGAGAAAATGCATAACAGGTACCGGATTCCACCCAAGCTAGTGGAGAAATACAAAGATGACATATGTTTTGAAGTAGACACTGATTACTGTTATGTGAATGCTATGGAACCAAGAACTCAATCTTTATCACCTATGGGTTACGAGATTGATTTTGACATCACACAATAGCAAATTGATGCATTTCTTACATTGCCAAGACATGCTACCGAGCTGAGGTATGGAACCTATGAAGAAGTGAAGGAAAAAGTAAAAATGAGCATTGTAGTACCCAAAGCTACAAGAAAGGCAACAAAGATGATAAAGGCATTATCAGAGAAATTCAGAGAAGATTCTTCCTCCACACCTGTCAAAGGCACTATAGCCATTACCGAAGAGGAATTTGAAGCCCAAGAGGCAACTATAACACTGAGCACCGAATTGCCTAAGGGAAAAGTGTTGAAAAGAAAGAAATAGGATTCATCAAAGGCCTCATCGACTCCTCCAGCAAAGCGACCTAACACAAGAGCATCTGCAGCTTCACCGAGTAAGAAAACAAAGAGTGTTACTATTCCCAAGGTAACAAAAACTTACAAGAAATCTACTCAGAGACTCATTTTGGCAAAAGAGTCTAGTGACACCGAATCTGAGGATGTAAGCAAATTTCTGATTGTCAAGAGCAAGAAGGTAAATGTACATAGTGTTGAAATTTTTTGTACTAATCTGAAGGAATATGGTGGATTTGGAGGATTCAGATATGTTAAGTATGAATCCAGAAATGAAGATGAAAAGAGACAAATAGAAGAAGCTGTCATCAGTACACTTCTAAAATTTTGATTGGTCCCAATAGAAGTCTCTAATTCTCTTCCAAAAGAATTATATGCACATATTGATAACAGGTGGCAATATGCCCTAGACTCGGAGAAAAAGATTAGAGAAAGAAGTTTGGTACATCGCTTTCCTGACATGTTGGTAACTGAAATAAAAGAACATCTGACAACCTACCACACAAAGTTCCTCGTCAAACAAAAAGCCTTGAAACTGATGAATGGTCTATATATTGAAGTGGAAAATGAGACAAAAGAAAAGTGGCAGGAAATCTTTAGAAACAAGGATGTCGGTGAGCAAGCTGAAGTTGAAATAGTTGATGTCACCGAGCAAGATCCTAATGTTACCGAGCAAGACCCTGCTGACACCATTCAAATAGATGAAGATATCATGGATATAGAGGCACCGAAATAGGAAATGATAGAAGGTAATGCATATGCAAAACTTGTATCCAGTGAATCAGTCTTGGAACAAGTTCAGCCTTATCCACTGGTCAATCAACCTATCTCAACCGAAACCCCTCAGGATATGGATCAAGGCACCGAAGGTCACAAGTCTACAACAGGAGAAGGTACTACTCAAGAACAGACGTCTCAGGATCCTTCTAGCATTGAAAATGTTGCAACTGAGACACCAAGTACCGAGACACCAAAGGACACTACAGAGGCTAAAGAAACCGACCAAAGTGTTGCCTCTATCGAGCAACCTACCGAGGGTCATCAAGCCTCACAAGCCATTATCTTAGTTCAATTAGTGAAAGGTAAAGAAAAGAAGATGAAAAATCATAGTTTCAAAGTAGATTTGTCAAAACCAATAGTGTTGCCCAATGTTGATATATCCAAATTAAAGGGGCAAGCACTCATTGATTTCGGTGAACTATGCAAAGCAAAGGCCGAACAAGAGAAGCAAATGGCTATTCAAAAGAAAAATAAAGTACTTCAGAAGGTGAAAGCACTCTCAACAGATATGCTACCTGAAGCTACAATAGCCAAAGATGCAGCCATCCACATTCAACTGGATGAACTCCTAACCAAGATAGAGACATCTAGAGTAGATGCATCCAAATATTTGAGCAAGCTAAAAGACAAGGAGCTCACGGCAAAAATGATAGATGAGGTACAGAAAGCTATAGCGATTGGCAAAGTTAAACTTGTCAAATTTATTGTTGAGTTGACCCCTCAACTCAAGCACATTCATTATTTATTTCAGAAACTCTATACATTTTCTTTATTCATTAAAGACATAAAAAATAAAATAGAAGCAATTAAGAAAGAGATCACCGATCTCTCAAATAAGTTGACCATAGAGCCCAATTTAGTTCAGAATTTCTATACAAAGTTACAACAGCTCATGGCTCAACAATTAGACCTAAGAAATGAAGAACACAAGATAGGATGGACATAATGACACTTCAGACATTATTCCTTCCTCATTTTTCATCTGTCCAAGAACAGATCAACCAAGCCACATACTTATCTACTACACAAGAGGGAAGCACTTTAGATGGCTTAATATCATTATTGGTTGATATTCAAGCACAAAATTCTTTAATGGATAGTGTAAAGGATGCCCTCTCTGTCGCTCTCACCGAAGCACAAACAAAGTACAAATCCATTTTTGACCAGTTGCCACCACCGAATGGTAACTAAATTTTGATGTTTGTCAAAAAGGGGGAGTGATATAGTATTCAAAGCATCAAAGTATAGTATCAAACAAAAGGAGTGTAGTATACAGGGGGAGTATACTGAGCAGAGTAAGCAGAGTATCCAAGATCAGTGAACCGAGTAGTGAATAGAACATCATCGAGCATACAAAATCAGAGTTTTGTGTAGTATATTGATAAGGGGAGTATATCTAGTTATACTATTTTATTGACTAATATATATACTGTCAGTTTAGTCAAATTTTGCAAGTATATAGATTATTGAGTTATAACTTTGAAAGTAGTTTTGTCAAACATCTCAACTAATGTTAAAAGGGGATTGTTACTACTTATCAAGTTGCCATTAGTTTTATGTTCAAAGTTATTCTATATACTCTAGTCAGCTATCTCTACCGAAATATTCAGTCGATATGCACAGTCCAGTCAGTTATAGAAGAAAGTAGTCAAGAGCCCAGTATACACCGAGCTGTCTACCGAGTATCATTCCATGTCTATCGAGCAGAAAAGATGACACACCGAGTTGATATACACCGAGTGAAACATGTTACCAGATTCATTGAACCTGGACATACATATGAAAACGTGTTACAAGATCAAGGAACATAGAACTATTATCACATTGGAAATTGCACTTAAAGATTGTGTATGATTTTGAGGTCATCTAACCAATGAAATATTTTGCATGGTTATTCATTCGATAAAACATGTTTGTAAGATAGAAGCAATGAATGGATCACTGACATAAGAGATCTATTTATACAACATGGATTAAGATCACACATATATATGTAGCATGATAGAAAGGAAGATATAGAAATATATGAAGCAAGACATGTGAAAGAACTAAGTGTTATGACTGTTACAGAGACACAGAGGTCACCAAGAAGGATTTCAGAGAACAGTCAAAGAATAGAGTAAACAGAAGGGTTTACCGAGTTACTATATGGGTTACTGAGGTATGCTATAATCAAGGTAATCTTATTCTGAGCACATAGAATCTGCTATAACATTCCAGATGTAAAGTTGCAGATATTTGTAATGATTTTATTGTAATATTTTGAAGTTGTAAGAGAAACCTTTAACAGGGTAAAAGACTCTAATCAAGTCTATAAATTGTAAAGCCTCTAACCAGGTGCAACATTTAGATTAAGTGTTGTAAAACCCTTTAGCAAGGTAGATCTAACAGATCTTGATACTCCTAATAGGGTAAGCTATCAAAAATAGCTAAACATGTAGCTCTAACCGAGAAACCTTTATTATTGTAGTAGTGAAGTTGTGGGTGCCATCCCCACCATATTTTTTCTCTCTAACCAAGAGCTTCTGCATAACCAAAATATATGTGTTAAGGAGTGAATCATGTATGATTGCTATTTATTTAATTTAGCATTATATTATGTTACCGCACTATTCACTTTATGCTTAACAGTAAAGATATTGTTAAGAAAAGTATTTGAAGTACTGATTCACCCCTCCCCTCTCAGTACATTAGCTTTCCATATTGGGCCTAATGCCCTTACCTCGAATAGAGGATCTTTTTGACCAAATGAAAGGAGCAGCATTTTTCTCAAAGATAGACCTCCGATCAGGATACCATCAACTCAGAATTAAGGAGGAGGACATTCTGAAGACAACTTTCAGGACTAGATATGGGTATTATGAATTGAGAGTAGTTCCTTTTGGTGTAACCAATGCCCCAACTGCATTTATGAACCTAATGAATAGTGTTTCTCCATGACTACTTGGACAAATTTGTTTTGGTATTTCTGGATGACATATTGATTTACTCTAGGAATGAGGAGGAACATCTAGTACACCTACAAATTGTTTTGCAAAGGTTGAGGGAACATAAGTTATATGGGAAACTATCAAAATGTGCCTTCTTCGAGGAAAGGATTCACTACCTTGGGCATATAATATCAAAGGAAGGAATAGCAGTTGATCCAGATAAGATAAAGGCAATAGTAGAATGGCCGATCCCTAAAAATGTTTTAGAGGTAAGAAGCTTTATGGGGGTAGCAGGGTACTATAGGAGGTTTGTGGAAGGATTCTCTAAGATAGAAAACCCCATCACCTCACTATAGAGGAAGATTAAAAGGTTTGTGTGGACAGAACAAAGTGATAAGGCATTCTAAATTTTTAAGGGGAAACTAACTTCAACAGCCATTCTAAAAGTAATAGATCTAAATGGACACTTCATAGTCATAACTGATGCTTCTATTGAAGGTTTAGGAGGAGTACTTGTCCAAGATGAAGGGGTAGTAGCTTACGAATCCAGGAAGCTGAAGACTCATGAAGTTAATTATGCACCCCATGACTTAGAGTTAGCAACGATTGTGCATGCCCTATAGAAGTGGAGACACTTCTTACTATGGAAGCCCTTTGAGTTAAAGTCAGATAACCAAGGACTAAAGTACATCTTTAACCAACCCCACTTAAATGCTAGAGAAAGAAAGTGGTTAGAGTTTCTAAGTGAATATGATTTTGAAATTGAATATATTAAGGGGAAGGAAAATAGGGTGGCAGATGGTTTAAGTAGGAGGAGACACTTGATGACTATAGCAACATTCAAAACTTCTTTCAAAAGGCAAGCAATGGATGAGTAGGGAAATGACCCATGGTATGAGAAAGTCAAATTAACTTTAGAATATGATCCAACCGATCCTAAGGTTGAAGGGTATACATTAGACAAAGATGGGTTGCTCAGATACAACTATAGAATATATATTCCTAATTCAAGAGACTTAAGGGAAGTAGTCTTGTCGGAGGCACATAATGCCCCATATTCAGGGCACCTAGGAGTTAACCAACTTTACACAGATCTAAAGAAGTTATACTTTTGGCAAGGGATGAAGAATGACATAGTCAAGTATGTGGCTAATTGTTTGGAGTGTCAAAGAGTAAAGGCAGAGCATAGGCATCCAGCTGGATTATTACAGTTACATGATGTACCTCAACACAAGTGGATATTTATTAGCATGGATTTTGTGCAAGGGTTGCCCATGTCACCTTCTTGGCATGATACAATAATGGTGGTAATTGACAAAATCACTAAGGTGGCACACTTTATACTGGGGAATCTGATGGATGATGCACCTACCTTGGCTAGGCGCTTTGTTAAGGAAATATTTAGGTTGCATGGAATGCCAGAGAAAATCATATCAGATAGAGATGCTAGATTCACTTCAAGGTTTTGGACAACTCTTCAAACAGCTCTGGGAACTCAACTAAATTTTAGCACTGCATACCATCCTGAAACCGACGGTCAAACAGAAAGGACAAATCAGATTTTGGATGACCTACTTTGCATGTACTGCATGGACCAACAAAAGAAATGGGAAGATTACCTACCTTTGGTAGAGTTTTCTTACAATAATACATATCAAACATCTTTGGGAATGGAACCTTTCGAAGCATTGTATGGTAGGCCATGTCGAACACCTTTGAGTTGGGATAGCCTTAAAGATAGAGTAATTGTTGGACTAGATATGTTGAAGGAAATGGAAAGGAAAACTAAGGAAATTAGGCAAAGATTGAAGGAAGCCTCAGATAGGCAGAAAAGTTATATAGACAAGAACATGACACCAAGGGAGTTTGAGGTGGGAGAGAAAGTCTTCCTAAGAGTTAGGCCACACGAGTTCCATAAGGTTTGGGAAAAAGACTAAGCTTGCACCTCGTTATGTTGGAACCTTTGAAGTATTGGAAAGGATTAATCCAGTTGCATACCAGTTGGCCTTACCTCCCCAGTTGAGCCGAATCCATGATGTCTTCCATGTATCTCTTATTAAAAAGTATGTACCTGATGAGAAACATATTTTGAATTGGGATTCCTTATAGGTCTAGGAAATGGGAGGAATAATGATAGAGCCATTAAAAATCTTGGAGAGGTGCCAATGCTAATTGTGCAACATAGAGGTTGATCAATGCAAAGTATAATGGAACTAGTATGATGAAAAGAATGCCATGTGGGAAGATACTAGGGAAATGCAACATTTGTTTCCTTTTTTGTTTTAAACTAATCATGAACTATAGACTCTTTTGGATACATTCAATAAGTGCATCAAGATGATGCACAAATTAAGGGGGTGAGGATGTCACGACCCTTCTTTATCACTTTTTGATTTGATACAATTCTATTATATTTTTGGTTGAGCTATTGAAAATGATTGAATAAATATTATAAAAGAATAAAAAATGGACACACACACACACTTGGAGAATATAATTATTATTATTTTTATTTTCCCACTCCCAATTATGGCACATGTTTTAGGAGGAATTAGAAGCTTCTAGAGGAATCTTCAATGCCTTGCATGTAACTCCCCCACTAGGTTTTTAATCAATTTGCATGAGTCCAATATTGGAAAAGAATCTCATTCTTAATTAATTTCTCTAGATAGTGGAATTAAGGGATTTTTCCTATATATTGTATGCAAGTTTTCAAAAAAGGGAGTTGATTATGTTTTGAAAAAATTTCCCAAGTTTCCTTGTTGTTAGTAGTAGGATCTTCTTTGGTAGTCTCATTTTCGTTGTAGGATTGTTAAGTTGTTCTTGAAGATTTCTCTCAAGTTGCAAGGAAGGATCTAAAAAGGATAGTTAGAAGATTGGAGAGGATTCAACACCGAGCTTCGATAAGCCAGGTTCTCTTCTTTTGTCATCTTTCATTTACATATGAAAAAAAAATTGTATTATCAAAAAATATAGCTTCTAGATCTTCCTTTATATAAATTAGATTGTATATATATTAGATCTTGCTTTTGCTTTTCCAAAATTTTTAGATCTGTGCAAAAATCATATTTCCTTTATTTAAATTTCTTTTTCTGAGATTAAACTCTTCTCTATGTGATTAAATGATAATCACTTGTGTATGAATCTTGTTCCTTATTATTCTTCTCTTAAATTCATTACTCTCACTCTTGGATTGGAAATCTAAATGTAAATCTCATTTCTTTAATTAAATCTTACTTCCCTATGAATAATCTTACCTCGGTGTGAATACAAGTTTGTTCTTCTGCATATGAAGTTATTTCAATATTTTTTTTCTTTTTCCTGTGAATAAAAATCCATTTCTCTCTCTGGATGTAGATTTGATCATAAATCTTAATTCCTTAAGCGCAGTCTTACTTCTCTGTGAACAGAAAAATGTCTAGAAATAAAATATAAACTGATAACTCAATGATGAATAGATAGTACTAACTCGGTACTGAGAGGGGGGGGGGTGAATCATTACAGACAAAAATACAGTCCTAAACCGGTCTGACAGCAGACACTTCAAATGACTAGCAAACAGTGACACCGGTTTGAAACACAGTGCAACCAGTAAAGCTAAGATTGACTGAGACAAGCATTAACTAGTTACTCACTTAGCTTTTCACTCAACTCAAGACTACCTTACCATTTCTCCTTTATGCATAAACAGGTAATCTACCATCAGATCATAATAACAACTAGTTCAACATGTTTTATTGACAGACATAAAACACAGAACCATTATATGCTTGACAGACAATAGCAAAGTATCACACATGACACAAATATTTTTCATGTGGAAACCCAACTAAGAAAAACCACGGTGGGGGTGAATACCCACAAGCTATTTTTGAACTCTTTAGAAGTTTGCTCTGTTAGGAGCCTTGTCTAGTTAGAGACATTACAAAAGGTTCTGCTAGGAACCAATCCTGTTAGAGATCAGCCGGTTAAGGGATGGCTACAATACTTGGTTAAGGGTTAAACCCTGTTAAAGGTTACCTTGTTAGAGGATTTCAAGAACTCAATAGCTAAAGGATTTCAAACTCAATAGATTTGATTTAGAACAAGCCGGTTAAGGCTACCCTATTAAGGGATTTTCCAACTGTTGAGGTGGTTAGAGATCAACAGGTATTACAACGATCTGGTAACAACACTCAATGCCAATGTAGATCTGCTTAAGCTCCTCTTCACCTTCTCCACTTACACTCTATAGGTATCACTTCTTTCCTTTTTGGTCTAGCAAGAATCACGTATCCCTTCTCTTGGATACACACACACAACTTTTTCCAACAACCTCAAAAAGAGACACAACATCAACCTTATAGGAAAACAAATAGGTCGGTAGCATAAACCCTAAATCCTAAACTTGTTAGGTTAAGGAATTCAAATGATTCAATCCTGACCGTTGAAAACACTCCATTAATTGCAATAGTCTTGATCCAATCTCAAGACATTCTCCATCATCCATTTTCACCGATTTCATGGTGGCTGATAACCCATCACACGTTATCACCATTTTATAGACTTCACACATTCCCGAGGTAGATAGAAACAATCTCCTTCATGCAGGATCCTTCACGCACACAAGGCTGATGTGGCAACATGATCTGTTCTTCATTACAATGCTAACTCATCACACAATGTCACCGATTGAGCCACACAAGATTGAAGCACTTCAACCGAAAACCCTGAAGTTGAGACTACCAGCCGATAGTCATACAACGCTTCCATGTGCCGGTTCCCATAACCATATGCCGGTTCACCTTGAACAAGCACACCACTTCACTTTGGCATGAATGCCGGTTCATAGTGTTATGCTGATTCTCACCTCTTCAGCATATTGACATCAATGACAACATACAATGTCATTATGTCCTCATACTGGT
This sequence comes from Cryptomeria japonica, assembly GCF_030272615.1. Classification (NCBI taxonomy): domain Eukaryota; kingdom Viridiplantae; phylum Streptophyta; class Pinopsida; order Cupressales; family Cupressaceae; genus Cryptomeria; species Cryptomeria japonica. The sequence goes on along the minus strand of NC_081413.1, from coordinate 298,989,067 downwards.
TCACATAATGCCAACAATCTCCCCCTTTGGCATTGATGGCAATAAACAAAGATATCTTCTCCGCTTCACATCTTCTCCCCATTTTCTACAGATATCTTCTCCACTTCACAAAGATATCTTCTCTGCTTCACATCTTCTCCCCCTTTGACAACAATGCCAAAGTGGAGGCACAAGCTTCCCTGTTCCATTATGCTACTCCCCCTGAGGAGTAGCATCCTTCAACACATCAATCCAAAATAAATTTGACTATGCACTACCTGATTGATGTGGAGCATATGCTTTTAGTTTACCTCCTGAAGGGGAAACACCCCTAATTCACCTCTTAAGTGCATAAATGTAGTCTTTGGGAGAGGCTTGGTGAATATGTCTGCTAACTACTCCTTATTGGAAACATGTTCCAGTGCAATCTCTTTGTTCTGAACCTTTTCCCTTAAGAAATGATACTTAAGCTCAAAGATCTTGGTTCTAGAATGTAAAACCAGACTCTTGGAGATATTAATTGCACTAGTATTGTCATAAAATATACTTATCAGTTCAGATACAGGAACTTTGAAGCCATTTAATACATGCTTCATCAAAATTGTCTAAGTGCAGTTCATGAAAGCTGCAACACACTCTGCTTCCGCTGTAGACTGAGAGATACAACTCTACTTCTTACTCATCCATGAGACCAGTCTACCACCAAGAAAGAATGCACCACCGGTTGTGCTTTTTCGGTCATCTATATTGCTTGCCCAATCAGCATCTGTGTATACTTTCAAGTTGAAATCCTTGCTATAAGGATACCACAATCCATAGTCAACAGTTCCCTTCAGATACCTAAGAATCTGCTTGACTGCAACCAAGTGAGATTCTCTTGGGCTTTTCTAGAATCTTGCAGTAATGCCAACTGCATGTGCAATATCTGGTCTACTATGCACTACATAATGCAACTTACCAATCATTGATCAGTATTCCTTCTCATCAACCAATTCTGAGTCATCTTCTTTAGATAGTTTACAACCAGTCACCATCGGAGTACCAACTGGTTTGCTATCTTCCATGCCAAAGGTCTTCAACACCTCTTTGACATACCTGGACTGAGTGATAAAGATTCCATCCTTCATCCGCTGGATCTGTAGTCCAATGAAGAATTTAATCTCCCCTATGAGTGACATTTCAAACTCTTTCTTCATCTCATCTGCAAACTCATGAATCATCTTGTCATCTCCACCAAAGATAATGTCATCAACAAATACCTCACAGATCATGATCTAATCTCCTTCAGACTTCAATTAGATATTACTATCTTCACTTGTTCTCTCAAATCCAATCTTCACAAGATGAGAATGCAGACATTCATACCATGCCCTAGGTGCCTGCTTTAGTCCATATAAGGCTTTATGTAGCCTACATACCATGTCACTGTCTTCAGATAGGGCAAACCCATCTAGTTTCTCTATATACACCTCCTCTTCAAGTACACCATTTAGGAATGCAAAGTTTACATCCATTTGATATACTTTGAAGCCTTTAAAAGTTTCATATGCAAGAAGCATATGAACTCCTTCCAATCTGGCTACAGAAGCAAAGGTTTCTCCATAGTCTTCTCCTTCTTCTTGAGAATATCCTTTGCATACTAATCTAGCTTTGTTTCTTATCACTGTGCCATCCTCATTCAACTTATTTCTGAAGACCCATTTGGTACCAATGACATTTTTATGCTTCGGTCTGGGTACCAAAGACCATGTACCATTTTTCTCTATCTGGTCAAGTTCCTCTTCCATTGCCTTGATCCTGTCTTCATCTTTATCTGCCTCTTTGACTATTTTAGGCTCAAATTCAGAGATCATACATGAGTTTTCTCTGACCTTTCTTCTTGTAAGGATTTCTGCATCCTTATCTCCTATGATCTGATTAGGATCATGATTCAGTTTGACATACCGAGGAATAGTCTTGATGGATTCCTCTTGCTTTTCTTCTTCATCCTCATCTCCATCAGTATCAGCATCTACATTTGCCGGTGTAGGAACATTGTTACTGGTACTCAGTTGGCTGTCAACCAGTTCCCAGAAGGTTGCAACCGGTTCGTTCACTGCTTGCTCACTGTAGGTTTCCTCAGTTTTCTTGGAGGTTTCATCAACTCTTACATTGATGCTTTCCATAATTCTCTGAGTCCTATTGTTGAAACACTTGAGAGCTTTGCTCTTGGTGGAATATCCTAGGAATATTCCTTCATCACATTTCGCATCAAATTTGCTCTGGTGTTTACTCCTCTTGATGTAACATTTTCTACCAGACACTCTAAAGTAGCTAACCACTAGTGTCTTACTAGTCCAATACTCATAAGGAGTTTTATCCTTACCTTTCTTGATGAGTAACTAGTTCATTGTGTAGACTGCAGTGCTCACCGCTTCTCTCCAAAAGGTGTGAGCTACCTTTCCTTGAATCAACATGGTTCTAGCTGCTTCAACCATAGTCCATTTATTCCTCTCTGCTAGGCCATTCTGCTATGGAGTCCAGGGGGCAGACAATTGCCTCTTGATGCCATGTTCTTCACAGTACTTGTTGAATTCACCGAAAGTGAATTCCCCTCCTTGATCAGTTCTTGGGCACTTGATCCTTTTACCGCTTTCCTTCTCCACTAAAGCTCTGAAAGCTTTGAACTTTACAAAGGCTTTAGACTTGTCTTTCAAGAATGTGACCCACATCATTCTTGAGCAGTCATCAGTGAGAATCATGAATTACCTATCACCCTGCACACTTCTAGTTTTCATAGGACCACACAAATCAGTATGCACAAGATCAAGCAAGTTGTCAGGAGTGAAAGATTTACCTTTAAAGGTTGAGGAAGACATTTTCCCCAATTGACACTCTCTACACAAGGTATTATCCGATTTTCTTAGCACCGACAACTCTCTAATTGCCTTGATCTTACCAGCCTTCACAATGTTATCAAAGTTTACATGGTAGAGTCTCCTATGCCATATCCAGCTATCATCAAATTTAGCCATAAGACATGTACTTATATTTGCATTCAGATGAAATAGGTTACCTTTTGTCTGCATGCCGGTGGCCACAAATTCACGATTCTTTCCTTTGATTATGCAAACTCCATTCTTGAATTCTAGAGTGAGGCCACTGTCATTCAGCTGGGCAACACTCAGAAGGTTGTGTCTAAGACCATCAACCCAATACACATTGTCAGCACTACTCTTTCCATTCAGAGAGATGGACCCTCTGCATTTGACCATGCATAGTGCATCATTGCCAAAGTGAACCACACCACCATCATACTCCTCCAATGATAGAAACTTGCTCCGGTCACTAGTCATATGGTGAGAACAACCACTGACAATGATCCACTCATTGGAATTATCAAAATGGGAGACAAGAGCCTTCTTGTCTGACACATCTTCCTTGACAACAACAAACACAATATCTTCATTTTCTTCATCCTTTGATTCTTCATCTGTGACACCTTCATCAACTGCCACAAAACAGTTTCTCTGGTTTCCTCCTTTGAATTTCTTGAACCTTTCTGATTTGTCCTTGTTGTCACCATTAGGACAATTTATAGCAAAATGTCCTATCTGGTTACAAGAGAAGCATTTCAAAGGTAGCTTACCTCTGTATTTTTCGGTTCCTTTTGGAAGTTTCTTGGAAAGGAGAGCTTCAAATGCCATCAGAATCTCCTCATCATCCATTTCTCTGCCCTGTCTTGGTTCACCACTAGTGCTAGCTTCTTTTCCTTTTTTGGATGGTATTGTAGAAGCTTTAAAAGTTGATTCAGTCTTTTGAACACTGCCATCAAAACTATTTAGCTCATAGGCTGTCAATTTTGCAATGATGGAGTCTAGGGATACCTTAGTCTTGTCTATTGATCTTAGCTCTTGAATAGCAACAACCCTTATTGCATAGACCGACAATAGGGATCTCAGGACTTTGCTTACCATAGTGGCATCTTCTATTTTACCACCTACACTCTTGATATCTCCAACAACAGTTTTGATTCTTATTCCATACTGTTGAATGGTCTCACCTTCAACCATCCGCATATCTTCAAACTTCCCTCTAAGGCTTTCTTCCTTAGCCTATTTTACATGTTCATCACCACCATAGATATTTTCAAGATTATCCCATACCTCTTTGGGATTTACCTTATCCTGAACATCAATAAACTCAATGTCAGATAAACTACTAATTAGGGCTTCCATGACTTGCCCATTCTCCTGCATCTCTCTCTCTTTTGGTCTCGGTAAGGGTACCGGTAGGAGAAACATAGATAGTCTCAACATAGATCTAGTGTTGAGCACCCATGCTTTTGATGAATATCTTCATTCTATCTTTCCATATACTGAAATTTTCTCTGTTAAACTTTGGACCTTCCCTCTTCATCATTAGACTGGGATCTTTACCTCAAGCGGTTAAGCTTATAGCATAGAGGACCTGGAGGATGCTCTGATACCAATTGATAACTCAATGAATAGATAGTACTAACCCGATACTGAGAGGGGGGGGTGAATCAGTACAGACAAAAATACAGTCCTAAACCGGTCTGACAACAGACACTTCAAATAACTGACAAACAGTGACACCGGTTTGAAACATAGTGCAACCGGTAAAGCTAAGACTGGCTGAGACAAACATTAATCGGTTACTCACTAAGCTTTTCACTCAACTCAAGACTACCTTACCATTTCTCCCTTATGCATAAATAGTATCTACCATCAGATCATAATAACAGCTAGTTCAACATGTTTTATTGACAGGCATAAAACACAGAACCATTATATGCTTGACAAACAATAGAAAAGCTTCACACATGACACACATATTTTTCACATGGAAACCCAACTGGGAAAAACCACGGTGGGGATGAATACCCACAAGCTATTTTTGAACTCTTTAGAAGTTCGCTCTGTTAGGAGCCTTGTCCGGTTAGAGACATTACAAAAGGTTTTGCTAGGAACCGATCCTGTTAGAGATCACCCGGTTAAGGGATGGCTACAATACCCAGTTGAGGGTTAAACCCTGTTAAAGGTTACCTTGTTAGAGGATTTCAAGAACTCAATAGCTAAAGGATTTCAAACTCAATAGCTTTAAATTACCCTGTTAAAGGATTTATAGCAAGCCGGTTAAGGCTACCCTATTAAGGGATTTTCTAACTATTGAGGTTGTTAGAGATCAACAGGTATTACAATGATCTGGTAACAACACTCAATGCCAATGCAGATCCACTTAAGCTCCTCTTCACCTTTTGCACTTACACTCTACAGGTATCACTTCTTTCCTTTTTGGTCTAGCAAGAATCACGTATCCCTTCTCTTGGATACACACACACAACTTTTTCCAACAACCTTAGAAAGAGACACAACATCGACCTTATAGGAAAATAGATAGGTTGGTAGCATAAACCCTAAACCCTAAACTTGTTAGGTTAAGGAATTCAAACGATTCAATCTTGACCGTTGAGAACACTCCATTAATTGCAATAGTCTTGATCCAATCTCAAGACATTCTCCATCGTCCATTTTCACCGATTTCATGGTGGCTGATAACCCATCACACGTTATCACCATTTTACAGACTTCACACATTCCTGAGGTAGATAGGAACAATCTCCTTCATGCAGGATCCTTCACGCACACAAGGCTGACATGGCAACATGATCTGTTCTTCATTACAATGCTAACTCATCACACAATGTCACTGGTTGAGCCACACAGGATTGAAGCACTTCAACCGAAAACCCTGAAGTTGAGACTACCAGCCGATAGTCATACAACGCTTCCATGTGCTGGTTCCCATAACCATATGCTGGTTCACCTTGAACAAGCACACCGCTTCACTTTGGCACGAATGCCGGTTCACAGTGTTACGCCGATTCTCACCTCTTCAACATGTTGACATCAATGACAACATACAATGTCATTATGTCCTCATACTGGTTCACATAATGCCAACATAAACTTCACTGTATCCATTATTCTTTGTGGAAATAAAATATAAATCTGTCTCTATGAATATTAGTTCCTGAAAATCTTTCTCTGAAAGCTTGTTTATCTTAGCATAATCATCTATTTTTCAGTTATCTGTACATTGCTGAAATGAATTAATCTCTCTGTGATTAAATTCATATTCTCATAATAATATTCCTTTTGTACATATATCTTTTATTTATATTTATCTCTCTTATATTTTTGAATAAATTGGAAAAAAAAAACCACATATAAATATATATATATATTATTAAATTTATATATATATTAATAAATGTAGAAACATATTTATACTCCCCCTTTGACAACAATGCCAAATTGAAAAGTAAAATACATATATATTATAGCAAAATTTGCATTAAAAAAATTACATATACAAAAATGTAAGTGTCTTTATCAAGGAGTGTTCACTGCAATTTTCAAGAAAATGTCACTGAAAGTGATCTTCATCTAAGAAAAATCATTTTCCCATGTTTCCAATAAGGTTTCAGTGATCTCAATGGTTGTCATAACTTGTGCAACAAATTCTTCCATCACATCCACTATGTTCATTTCTGAAGTTGCAAAAACTTCTTTTGCATCATTGTATGCCTATTATAAGATGTCCACTTTGGGTCTCAACTGGTTCTTTAGCTCTTCAACGATCAAATTCTCTTAGCCTATTTATAATCATAGACATCTAACCGATTTTGCAAATGATCAACTGATTTGCCAAATGCTAAGGCTGAAACCTATAAAGGTAAGTAGGTAGTACATATCCTTTCCAGTTCCTGATATGTCTCTTCTCGCCTCTTAATCAAATCAGTATAGAAAAATGAAATGCTAGATGTATAGGCTAGTATCCTTCCTCCTGTTTCAATAACAATCCTCAAAAGATCTTTTTTCAGGGATAAAGCAATCTTCCCTGTATCAATATCTGTCATTATTTGCTCCCCTCTCTTCTTTTTGTAATTCTTCTCAGATAAAGTCTGAGTACCTTCTTCAAGGGACTTCAGTTGGCCAAATGCATCAGCAACCAACTGGCCAAGCTTGCCGATAGGAGTTGACAAATTTCCAATGTCTGTCTCCGGTAGAAGACTTGACAAAATCTCAATGATAGTTTGAATAGTTTCTGCATCCTTCCTCTGCTCTTTTAATCTTTTGTTCTGAGCTCTAGATTGCATCACTATAGCAATCTCCATGAGTTCATATGCACTCATATCATCTACATCTATAGGCCCTTTGATGCCTATTGAGTCATCCTCATCATCAATTTGTTTCTTGACAATTGCTTTTTCCTTTTCATTTGCTATCTTCTCCTCCATTTTCTCTTTCTCTTCCTCCTTTTTTTGTTCAAGTTCCTTCACTTCAATCTCTTTCTCAGGTTTCTCTTTCTCTTTTTTCTTCCTTTGTTTGTTTCTCTTGTGTAACCATTGTAACCAGTGGTAATTGGTTTTCCACTTGGTGTTCTTTTTTTGGTGGAGGTTGAATATCCACACTAGGTTGAATTACCGGTGCTTCAACTGCTTCCTATGTAATAGTAATGACCAATTGTTGTAATGGTTGCATAACTGGCTCAATGATATTACTAGATAAATCAATGGTGTCTTGAATATCATATACAAAGATAACCAGTAGAGAAGTAGTGTCATCCTTATGCTTAATAGGATAGACAATATCTGGTGCAATAATTTCTTCTTCATCTAACTCTGGTTGAGCTCTAATATCTGTTTGATCAGTTTTATGAGACTTCATTTGCTCATGCATCCTTTGAATATTTCTAGATATCTGATGAGTTTCAACTTCAACAAATTGCACCTTTCCATTCATTAACATCAATATTCTTGCCTTAGAATGAAAATGTCCTTTTAATTTATCAAGCAATGCTAATAATTCATCTCTAGACAATTCAAGAAAATATTAAATGAAAATACTATCAATTATTTCTTGATCTTGTTCAACAACCACTTTCCACTTATTTGCAAGAATAGAATACAAAGAATTAGAAATATCATTTTTAAGATCCTGAGGCAATCGATTGTATTGACATAAGTAGTTGATTACCTTTTGAACAATTTTTTGCTTCGAATCATCATTAAATTAATAAAAACATTCTTTCACATTATCGAACGTATTCTTCCCTAATGTTTTTACAGTTCTCTCAAAAGAAGTCATAGGTTTGTAAGATAAGGCATTAATAGGAATACCCTATTGTGAGGTGTCTCCTACTCGTTTGGCTTTCTTACCAGTTGCTTTCATTTTCTTTGGTTCCTCTTCAGCATCGGTATCCTCAGAATATCCTTGAAGAATAAGTCGCCTGCCTCTCTTGTCCATTGCAGTCTGCTTCTTAGCATATACTTTGGGTGCAGGTTCCTTTTTGACTTAAACACTTCTTATCACCCCTATACTAGTGGTGACTGGAGGTACTTGCTTGAATTTCTTCTTCTTCTTCTCTTTGGCAGAACTAGGCTCAGAAGGTGCATTTCTTTCCTCGTATGTTCCCATTCTTTTCTTCTTCTTATCCTTGGGAGATACCAACAGGCTATTGGCATATCCAATAAATTAGTCATTATTGACTTCATAACTCATTTCATCCATTTCATCCTCCCTGGGTTCTATGACCTCCATAAGACAAAAGTATGTGGTGACTGTGAAACATATGTCTTTGGCAAAGTGTTTCACCTCATCTTCAGGTAGCCTCACCCTCATGCTCATCTTCTTTTGGAATTCATTAAAATATCTATTCATTGCAGTAGAGAATGCATTCTTTACAACCTTAATGTTGTTCTTGATTTGAGTATTTACTGATAGGTCCTTTGACCATTGAATGTCACCAATTTCTGGTAGGAAATTCTAAAAATAAAAGAATAGACCAATCAATAATTGACCAAATTTGAACTTTTGACTGTTGTCTTTCTTAACTGATTGCAGGTTCAATATCAATTGACTCCTTATCACCTCACATAAGTCATAATCTGCATTCTCAGTAATCATTCTACAAGCTGCATGCACAGCTGCAGATGGCACATTGTTCATTCTGCTGGAATAAAATATCCTATACCCAATGACCATAGTAGCAATTCTAACTGCTGGGTCCTTAATGTTGTTAACTAAAAACACACGACCCTCAGAGGTATCCTGAGTTAGTGTTACCATAGTGGTGTAGGAGCACCTAACCCAAACATACACCAGGAGGTTAAAGATCATGTCATGAATCATTTCACTCATATTTGAGTTTATATGGTCATTCTAATGTATTTTGAGTCATTTTGTGAAGCATTGTAAGACATTTGCTCAAGATGTGTATTTGAGTCCTAATATGGTCTAGGAGGTCACATTGTGAAAATATGTCCATGTAAGGTTAAATAGGATGTAAAATTTTGTTTTGAGTCCATCTAAATGTATTTCAAGTGCACAAGCAAAGATTAGGGGTCATATTTATCAAAATGTCAAAATTGTCAATTGTGTCAAAAATGTTGGCAAGCACAAATTGCATTATAAAGTTGCAAACCAAGGACGTAATTGGTCTTGGGTAGTTGTAACTACCATATGGATGTGTGAAGGTTATAAAAACCATCATTTGGTCGAATCCAATGGGTGTGTGTAAGATTGGAGGAAGGAAATGAATAACATTTGAAGTTTTTACACACTCCACATTGTTTTCTGGATATTGCAATCTGATCATTCACATTTTTCTTTATGAAAAATTATTTGTATCCATTGGAAATGTATTTAATATGATAATGGAATGAGTTAAATTTGTTTTCCCTTTGGTTTCATTTAATTTCAATCAGTTTGAAACAAGTTGTGCAAGATTTGGTGAAAATTGTCAAAAAACCCTCCAAATTGGGGTTTGTGGAGAGTTTCACTAAAATATTTTGAATACACCATTGGAAATTGTTGTAACTTTGGTGTTTGATATAGGGTTGAATTATCTTTCAAATGAATTAAGTTTCAATATGATTGGTTAATTATTCCATGAGATATTTGATGCCCTAGGTGGACTGGGAATGCAAATTTCTTGTTTTTTCTGTAACAGTTAAAATGGTCTCCGTACAGAGACCATAACTCGTAACTCCACCGTTGGATTGTTCTCAATTTTGGATATGGTTTTTGAATCCTATTTTTATACAGCCTCACCAAAGAGATCTTCCAAATACACTCGGTTTTTAAAGTTATTAATAACTAAGTACGGGTATATCAAACTGTCATTAACCGGGACAACATAATGCATTGTTTTGGTCTTGATTAATATTCAAAGGGTTGTAAAATGATATGATGGATTTGATATTGTATTGGTTGGTTGATATTAATATTGTTTTGGACTATAGAATGATGATTATGATTAGATTATGCCTCTAATACAAGTGAAGATGTTGTGTTGAGATTGGAACTCCATGTTGATTTGGGGTTCTTCAAGGGTTTTTCATGATGCTCTGCATCACATAGTTTCTTTTAAAATTTTCCTCTGCTTTGGGACTTCACAGGTTTGCCAAAAATTAGTCACTACATGGATTTCTTCCTTTGTGATTATGTGCGACCTTTCAAGATACATATTTTCACCATGCACATGACTACGAATTATCCTAACAAATTCTTCTTCAAAATATTCAAGAAAATACGTCGCATTGTGAAAACCTTTTTCATAAACCCTAATGTACTTGGGTTTGATTTTACCACATTTATCACACAAGGATTTCAGTTGAGAATAAAATGATAATGATCCTAAATCCTCAATTTTACATTCAATGTAACTAGATAAATCACCTTTTATCATATTACCATCAGGAACTTGAGACAAAGCATTATATGATACTATTTTATCTGTTTCCATAGACTCCATAGGTTTAGCAGTGATCATAAGTCTCTCTAATTTCTTAGACGATGATGCCATTCTGGATAAACTTGATTTGAGAGAGATTATCAAAAGAATACCTTAATTCCTCTGTGTTGGCAAGGTTTCCGGTTGATCTCTCGAATGTACACCTATTTCGCCTTAACTAATCTTTGAATCTGATTCAATCTTTCAATCCACAACACACATCCATCTACAATCAGCTAGCGATTCTCTTTTTTGCTCTGCAGGTGCTCAAGAACTCTCTTTTGAATGCAATTAGGTTAAAAATAACATAGTAAAACTTGCTTTTATAAACTTTACCCACTGCATGAATTTCTCAACCGATAGGGTAACATACCTTAATATACCACTTAACAATACTTCCAATACTGACAGGTATATAACCGGTTGATAATCTTTTGAAAAATTGATAGACTATGATATCAAGAATTCTCACAAAACAACTCAAAATCTAAACTCTTTTACCACACATTCTTCAAGGGGTCCAGAAGTAGATTTACCGTTATGCCTCCCTTAGGCCTATTTGAAAGGCTTAGTTCTCTGGTGCAGAATTATTAATGCTAGGTGAAGGGATAGATTCTTCTGCAGGCTTATCCTCACTCTTCTTTTTCTAGATTTTGTTCATCTCTTCTTTGGTTTCTTCAATATTGACCTTTTGCTTACCTTTCTGATCTTCAGAGTGGTTAACTGGTTTTTTCTTTTTGGTTCTATAGAACTTGCCATGTGTCCCAGTTTGTGACAATGATAGCAAGCCATTCCAGATGATCTCCAAGGTCCTGCATTACCTCTTCCAATTCTCCTTCTGCAGTTCGTAGCCACATGACCATAATTGTTACAAATGGTTCAAATAACATTAGTTACCTTTTCCATTTCAAATGGACTAAACCAGTTGACATAGGGTTTCTGCTAGTTCATGTTTCCTCAATTGTCATAGGTTCTCCTCCAGTCACCATTAGGTCTTGGATTCATGTGAGGTGCCAGATTGTTTGCTCCATAGCTACATTGAATTGATCTATGTCCATACATGTTGCATGTAAAATAGTGACCTTCAAATCTCCTAGATACATACCTAGCATTTGCATTATATCCTGTATTCTCATTAGGTCTGCTTCTACACACATTTGCAGTATGTCTAGGTTTGTGATAGATAAAACAAATGGGTTTAAAATCTTTCTTACCGGTAGGCTTGTTAGCCTTAGGAGCAGTTTTACCTTTGTGTATGTTTCTCTTTGTACCGAAAGATTCTACTTTCTCAGATGTATTAAAACCTAGTCCAGATGTGTCACCTTTCATCCTCTGAGATTGGATCTGCTCATCCAGCATAGAAGAACTCTTATTGAACTTTTCCAGCTTTCTATTAGCCTTAGTGAGCTCTCTGGTAAGATCTTCATTGTGTTTTGTCAGAGTCTCTCTTAGAGATGTTGTCATTTCTAGATCTAGCTGCAAAGCCTCCTTCTCTTCCTTTTCTTCATGCCAATGCTCATGCAAAGTTGCATTATCTTCTTTGATCTTAGAAATATCATGATCTCTTTCTTTGATTGGGTCTTCAGCTGCCCTTCTTTCTTCAAGTTCTTGGCTCATGCAGATGGTTAGGGCTTCTAACTCTCTTCTCAAATTTAGCTTTTCACTGTTCAATTTTTCAACTTCTTTAGCTAATGCATCAATGTTAGCCTTATCTGAAGAACTATTATCAAATATCTCCAATAGTTGTTCAATCAGCTCTCTCCTTTTGACTTGTGAATCTTTAAATCTAACCCTTAGGGTTTCCAGCTCTTCCTTAGTAGCATCAAGCACTCTAGCCATCTCTAAATAACTCATATCCCCCATGGTAGCTTTAGGTTTTCCTTCCAAATGATTAAGCCTTAAGGAAGTTTGGCTTTGATACCAATTGATAGACTTATAAAGAACTGGTGGGGGGGGTAAATCAGTGACAACAAAAATAGTACCACTTGAAACATAGACCGGAAAGATACTTAATTAGTTTACTAACTACTATGCACATAATCCAAAATGATATTAAAGCATCCACCATAACACAAGTGTTTATACATGGAAAACCCAACTGGGATAAACCATGGTGAGATGGGACTCACAAGTTAACTATTTGCAGTAATAGGTAATTGACAGGTTAAGTTCTACAAAAGTGCTCTGCTAGGAGCGAATCCTGTTAAAGATCCCAAAGCTATGTTAGAAGCTATACCATGTTAAAGGTAGTACCCTATTAGGAGTAACCTTGGTAGAGGATTTTAATCCCAAACTAATGGATCACCTTGTTAGAGGATTTGTAAAATGAAGCTTGTTAGAGCTTACCCGGTTAGGGGATTTGACTATTGTAGTGATTAGAAAACAACAGGTGGTGTGATCTAGAAGTAGCACAACTTGCTTGAATAGATCCTCTTTTGCTCACTCAAAACTGCATCACCGACATACTCTGCAATGCCTTTAACAACTTAACACTTCTATCTCGCATCATAAAAAATATAGTTCATCATAATGTTATTATATAGACATTAGATTTCATGTCGGCTCAGGAATCATATCACAATTTCCTAGGTATAGTGTATCTGGACAATCTAACATAAATTATCACAGATTGGCACCAAATCTACTGGTTAGGGATACCTCATCATGACCAGTGATAACTCACCACACAATCAGTGAAACCGGTTGGAACATCAATACCGGTTAAGAGTTAACCTCTTCCAACTCATAGACTGATTGTCCTCTGTTTGCTTCTTTGATGATCTCTCCTGAATCTCCATGTTGGTGTCAAGCCATTCCTATATATACCGGTTGTCTACATATACCGGTTATACACCCTCTAAACTATTTGAACTTAATTATACATATAATACCAGTTATGCAATACAAAGACTTAGGAGTAATACCGGTTTCTTAACTGAGATGACTATGACAATGTGAACATATGTGTGTGTATACATGTGCCATCAATGACAACACATGAAGTCATCCATTACAATCATCATCAAGCCAACACATCCAAGCATTCCTTTCCAACATTGAGCATTCTCAAGTCTCCCTTCAAGGATAGGTGTTGCATTCAAGTCAAGGATTCAACCATTGAAGAGGAGATTCATTCCAACATTCAATTCCACACAAGAAAACTACCTACATTCTATCTACAACCTCCCTTGAGGTGATTTACATTACAGTCTTTCAGTTACATTTACTTGCAAGTACTTTCTTTCATTACTTAGTTAATTCCAAAACTAAGGTTTGACCTGAAGGCAAACCCCCAATCCCATCCCCTTTTCCTCTCTTTTCTGTGTGTAGGTTGCAGGTGCGCAACTGTACTTTTGGATTTGGACTCCATTTACAAAGGCAGAAAAACCCTTCTCATTTCGTGGATTTTTCCGAGGACCGTGTACATTCCCACCACGATCCAAGCAACTTTTCCTCAAATTCGCAGGGCGGCTTCGTCTCGATATATTACTGTAGACATCTAAAATTGTCATGTCTAATTAAATAAATATTTTATTTATTTAATTATCTAAGATTAATTCTTCTATTAATTAAATAAATCATTATTTATTTAATTAATTCATTTATCCTCTTCTAGCCTTATTTGTCATTTAAATAAATACATTTATTTATTTAAATTATCATTTTCTTAAATTAAATAAATATCTTATTTATTTAATTGATCCTACTTCTTCTATTAATTAAATAAATCTTTATTTATTTAATTAATTCATTAGCCTTTTCTACCTATGACACATGTCATTCATCTCTTAATTCATACACTGCCTACCCCTTTCATTATTTTATTATTTCTTTTACTTACCCTCTAATCATAGCCGACCTCCTTTTACACCTCTCAATCTTATCCCTCCATTTCATATAGTGTCTTCTATATAAGGAGATGCTTCCTTCATTATCAAACCCTAATCATTCTATGTATGCTAATCATCTTTTATGCAATTGACTACACTACGATCCTACTTGCAACCACATTCCGTTCTTTGTTGAGCTCTTGTGCACATAAAATCTGAGAGCAAATATATCAAGCAAGATCAATGGAGATAGGAAGAATGGAGATCAAAACCCTATTAAACATGTGATGGTATAATCTTTGTGATTTCATGTGATTTGCATTGTCTTAGGTAATCTTCATATGTTATGGTGGATCTTTGTTGATTGTTAGGCTAGGGTTTTTGTGGTTGAATCTATTTAGCCTTTCAATATCGTTATTATTGTTATCCATTTTCACCATATACATTTTGGCACGCCCCGTGGGACATGGATTTTTCTTAGATCTGTGTTTTTTTCAGATTTTTCTAACCCTATATTGCTGTTTTGTAAAACAATTTGGAGAATAACCTTGTGCAGCTAGGGTTTTGGACACAAAAACAAGATCTTGGAGAGATTCGATCATCTCTCACAAATGGATACGAAATTTTGTACCAAATTTTTTTTTCAGGTTGAAGAAAGTATCAGGAGCTCTCAATCCAAAATTCAAAATTTTTGAAAGACATTTTCATTTTCTATTAATTTTTTATGATTTTTCATAAAAAATTAATTTTGAGAGCAAATGAGAGAATTTTTAAGATTTTCTTATATTTTTGGACATCTCTCATAATTATACATAGGATCTGTTCTTTGTAAATTTAATTTTGATGCAAACTATTTCCCTAAAAATCGGATCTTTAAAAATTAGGGTTTTTCCTTATTTTGATTAGATCTCACAAACCGATTTGACTTTTGACATCAAATTGTTTGTGCAGATCAAGAAAAGTATTAGAAATATTTAGTAAAATTTTTAGATTTTTTAGATTGATTTTGCATTTTATATGAATTTTTTATGATTTTTCATAAAAAATTAATTTTGAGAGAAAATTAGCGAATTTTTCAGATTTTCTTACATTATTGGAAATATCTTATAATTATACACAGGATCTATTCTTTGTGATTTTAAATTTGATGCAAAATTATTCTTCAAAAATCAGATCTTTGAAAATTAGGTTTTGCATTATTTTACTCATATCTCACAAACTACTTGTATTTGTTGCAGAAATTTTTTTGTACAGGTTTGGAAGACCATCAGGACTCTCCCATAAAAATTTCATATTTTTTGGATCGATTTTTCATTTTATATGAATTTTTTATAATTTTTCATAAATTTTTTTTTTTGGAGCAAATTAGCAAATTTTTTGGATTTTCTTCCATTTCTGGAAATCTCTTGAAATTTTACAGGTGGTCTTTTTTTTATGATGAATCACATCTTTGAATTGGTCAACAAAACGCATTGTTGAAGGCCCCTATTTCACAAAGTCTTTTGGATCTAAAATTTACCTAACTTGTGTGCTTGCAGGAAGGGGTGATCATTTGAAACAATCCAAAATACTAATAAATCTTTGTTGCAGGTCCTTGGCAAGGGTTTTTTGGATTTTTATTGTGTGCATTTTTTTCATAGACTAGCAAACACTTCAATTGGTGCACTAAAATTGAATCATTGTCTTTTGTGTCTTGAGCAATAGGCTCTTTTTGTTTAATCTTTAGAGGGCCTGTCTTCCCGTGTGGTCATTAGGAATACTAGTGAGAAGAGAACGACCCAAGTGGTAGCGAGGAAAACCCACCTCTTCCGAACCACTATAAACAACTGTATTCATGGTGAAAACTATGGATAACGTGTGCTGATTAGTTCATACCGACACTATGTCTCCCCATAAACCCGTTTGATCAAATTTATTTGATCATTTGTAGGGCGTAACCCCTATCAGCTGGGAGCCTTCTGTATTTACAGAGCTGAAAGTGCCACATGTATGGCCACACGAGCGGATGCCCTTACTAGCACCTTTTTGTTTTAGAAGCCAAAATCCTTCTAGTTGTTGGGGCAGGAGGTCGGACCTCTGGTAGCGGCCCACACACATACGGTTCTTAGTAGAGATACAAAGTTCACCATGGGGAGTTTTCATGGGGACTGATGCTTGGCTGACCTGAGAAGTGAGAGCCAAGGGTGGAGCCAGTGAGGTCAAGCATCTAAGTATCCGCTCTGAATAGCGTAGCCTCGGGGGTAAAACCTCATGTGGGATCAACAACTATTGTCTTGGCCAGCCATAAGAATTGTGCTTGACTTATTTTAAACATTCAAAACATTCAAAACCAAACAGCAAGACATTGTTTCTTTTGTGTTTTCAAGTGTATGCAAAACATTTTTACATCAAACAACACACTTTTCTTAGAGAGTCTAAACACTTGCAAACATTGAGTCCTCATCAACATTGTGTCCTCTTGTCACGAAAAACAGTCAAACATTCAGATTTGGTCACAACTTCACAAATTGGAAAAATTTTACAGTCCAGCAAACAAGAGCAATCAGTTTCGGAATTCTTGAGCTTCCTAGGTTGTTTCTCCAGGTTTTCATCTAGCATTCAACTTGTCTTTGGGTCTCACAAAATCCATCATTGCTTTACACCTTACATTACATTCACATTTGTCTAAACTTGAGTCAAAAGGTCACTTGCTTGTCCTCATCATATTTTGTCAACACACTACATACAACAACACTTTGCTAAGTGGTCCCTCATCAAGGTTTCTTACCTTTGGGTCTCATTTGGTTTTACTTAGAGTCAAGGTCAACTTACCTCATCAAGAGAAACTATCCCCTCTTTGGAAGTCACACCTACTCTACTACATACATACTTGGTCTTACACTTTGGACATTGCAAGTACACTTCAAACTCATTTACATTCCATTCAACTCTTGGTCTTCCATACTCTTTCCATTTTTCATCTAGTCTCTCACATCTTGGTCAATACCTAGTTCATGATTGAAACCCGTCTTCAAAAATCTAGGAGAGAAACTAAAGAGGCTCAAGAGTCCGCAAACATGAGTTCTTATGAGTATGACAATGATATCTTTTTCAATTCTGATCATACTACATTACCAGACATGGATGTCTATAGAAACATTCCAAATGTTGAGAACATGGACACTATAAACAACAATGCTACACACAATGACAATGTGGACAACTTTTCAGTACATTCAGCAGATGTGGAAGAATCCATTATGAATCCCCATTTCAATCGATTGGTTGAGGAAATAATGAGGAAGGATAGACAATACTTCTTACAAATGATGGCACAAAGTGGAGCCAAGATACCTCATGATTTTGACATGTCTCAAATAATGGAACATAGACCTTTGCAACAACCTCACTCCAATATGGATCAAAGGAGACCTAATAGTGGAGGAAATAGAGGACCACATATGGTACCTAAATCACCATCAGCTTTGCTTCAAAAACCAGAGGTCCCACATATACATGGTCAAACATATGATACTTACCTTTGTAGACCATTATGGAAGTCTTATGCAAACAAATATGCTCAATCACATACTAATGCTAAGGATCAACCACAAAAACAATTGGATGTTCAAAGGCATGCTCAAAATTTGGACACAAGGAAACCTCATGTCAAATTTGGGGGCAACACAATGGAACATGACATGCCTGTAGAATATGGTATACATGCGCAAAATAGATATGGGGTTCCTCAACATGAATCTATACCAAGTGGTCCATATACACAACATCATTATAGACCTCCTCCATATGAACATGTGTATGATCAATATCATCCATATATGCAACATTCTCCTCCTCCAATTGGTGCCTCAAGCATGGGGTATGGTCCAAGAAGTCGATCTCCACCTAAGAGTAGTTTGGAACAACAAATCAGGGACTTACAAAAGAAAATGGAGGACATAAATACAACGAAGCCAACATACACAATGAGAGACATATGTCCTTATCTATTTGACAAGAGCATTCCAATGCCTCCATTTCCTACACATTTTGTGACACCTAAATTTGATAAGTATAGAGGAAAAGGGGATCCTAAGGTGCACATAAGACTGTTTTTCACAGCTTGCATTGAGGTAGCAACAGAAGAGACATATTTGATGAGATTATTCCCACAAAGCTTAGGTGATCAAGCTATGGAATGGTTCTCCCAACCTCCACCTGGAATTAAGTCATGGGGTGACTTAGCAGAGGCATTTATTCAACATTTCTCCTACAACATAGAGACAGACATATTAGTCACTACTTTGTGCAATACTAAGCAAAAAGAGGGAGAATCTTTTGCATCATTTTTACAAAGATGGAGAAATCTAGCCAGTAGATGCTCTTGTGAAATTCCACAAAAACAAATGGTAGAAATGTTCACCCAAAATGTTAACAAAGAGATTGGTTATGACTTAAGGAAAGCTTGTTTGTCCACCTTCAAGGACGTCATTGAAAAAGGCTTAGCGATAGAAAAGGTCCTAATTGAACAAGGAGTCATTAAAATATTCAAGGAAAACAAAGATGACTTTAAAGGAAAAGACAAGCCAAGATTTTGGAATAAAAACAAGAACACAGTCAATGATGGTGTTGTTGATGCCAACACAGTGCGACCCAAATTCATTTTTTCTAGATCAAGTTCTACAAACAATCAAGTGAATACTCAAACAACTTCTAGATCACGAAGGAAGTATACCCCGTTGGGAGAACCACTTGAGTCAGTTTTCAAGAAGTTAGTGGCAAACAAGGTGATCACAATTCCAGATTTCCTGCCATATGAACCAAAGGTCAAACCAAATTGGTGGAATGATGATGAGTATTGTGAATTTCATAAGAGCAAGGGTCATAAGACAGGAAATTGTCATCGACTGAAGAACATCATACAAGATCTCATTGATAGAGGTGACATTGAGATTGAGGGACACTCATCCAATCAAGAACATGAAATGTTTAAGGAACCATTCCCAAAGCATGACAAGGGAAAAGCTAAAGCCACAGAGGATCAAACCAACTATACCAGAGCATCCTATAACTATGATTCAGCTATCAATCACATCTCGATGGACAATTATGTCTCTACCATTATCATCAAGGACAAAACGCCTGAGAATTCTACCCAAAGACCCAAGATTATCCTAAAAGGCATTGGATCTTCTTCCAAACCTACCTCTGAATGTAATGTTACAACTCATCGAGGTAAATTCACTTTGCAAGGTGCTCCAGCTAAAAACACCTCTTCCTCTTCAACGAAACCTAAGTATAGCCTTGTAGAATAGTTAGGGAAGACACCTAGGCTTATCTCAATCCTTGAGCTCTTACGCATATCCCCCGCTCATAAAGCCATTCTTGACAAAACCTTGAGAGACACCGTCATTCCTACTGATTTGAACGTGGACCAATTTCAAGCCATGGTGGGATACCTTTCCATTCCACACTCCCTTACTTTCATAGAAGCCGATGACGCCTCTGTAAGTCAGCCACATAATGCACCATTACACATTGAAGCCTTCATACACAAACATCGAATAAAACGAGTCCTGATAGATGGAGGAGCAGGTCTAAACATTTGTACATTGAACACTATTAAATAATTGGGATATTCCGACAAAGCTGTGAATTCTGCAAACAAAATTACCGTCAAGGCATACGATGATGAAGAGCGTTCATCCAAAGGCATAGTCACCTTACCTCTCAAAGTTGGGCCCGTTACAAAGGATGTGGTTTTTCAGGTCCTTGATCTCAATCTCACATACAACATACTCTTGGGACACCCATGGATTCATGAAATGAGTGCAGTCCCATCTACATATCATCGATGTATCAAGTTTCCACACAATGGAGTTGAAGTGACCATCAAAGCAGATCCAAATCCATTCATATATTGCAACAATCTGCAACCTCAATCAGAAATAACAATCCCAGTCAATCACTAAGCTGTTCCTTCATCGGCATACGTGGATCCTGAATCCTTAAAAGCTTCTACATCCAAACAAGCAGAGCTAAAAGAAAAGTTCAAGATTAAAGACCTAGGATGTGGTGAGTATATATTTCATGTTGACCAACTCCCATTATCTCCTAAGGTATTCTATCAATAGGAACAACCTACAAGCATTATGCAAGACCAAGGAATTGGGTGTGAACCACCTAGTGTTGTGGCTACTAAGTCCGAATGCAAATCTCCTCTAGCGGTGCAAGCAACTCTTGATATCAATAGTCGTAAGAGTGGTTCCAACAAAGAATCTCTTGAGTCTATCGCCAACCCTCTTGATAACTCACATAGCCTTACTATTTCATCTGCTCATTCCATTTCCACTCCACTTCCAGACTTGGATCAACAAGAATCACAAAAGCCCTTAGTCATTGGGGATCAAGAATCAAGCTTTGAAAAGAAAAATATAAAAGTCAATAATAAAGAAAATTCCTTTAGTCCAGATCAAAATCAAAAGCTATTGGACTCTGCAAAAATCAAAGTCAAGGATAAAAATCCTACGAAAGAAAAAGAACAAGAGTTGATCTCCCCTAATATCAAAATAACTAGGGGCAAAAGTTCTAAAATTTCAAGTCAAAAAGCATACTTGTTGATCCTAAGTCTCCATCATGTTATCCTACTTTCACTTGTTTTCACAGTCATAAGCCTTCATCACTCATTCACTTGTTTCGCACATCTATTCCCTTTTGGTGATACATCATGGACCTTTAATGGAGCTTCCTTAAGGGACTTTGTTATTAGGGATGCCCAAACTTCTTTAGGTGACATGCATATGGGCCTGTGTAGTCCACACACTAGAAATTCTACCTTAGTTCCATTAGCAAGGAAGACAGTCACTCGAGATACACATCATTTAGTCAAGGAACAATGCAGCTACAATCATAAAGTCAAGCCTCACACATTTGAGGTAGGCGACTTAGTTCTCAGAGAAAATCCCAAAAATCAGCAAGACAGAGAGAAGAAGGGCAAGTTCGAACCAAATTGGCTTGGTCCTTACATCATTACAACAGCATATGGATCTAGGGCATATTAGCTCTCAACTACAGAAGGTGAACCTTTGGAGGATCCTATCAACAGCATGCACCTTTGCAGGTTCTACACATAGCTCTTTGGAATATCCTAAATTCAAAAATACAAAAAAAAAAATCAAAAATTACAAAAATACAAAAAAAAATCAAAAAATTCAAAAATACAAAAAAAATTATAAAACAAAAAAATCGTTACTTGGTGAAAACTTGGCAAACAGGCGCCTTGTGACAGAAAAAACATTGAAAAATCAAAAAAAGTAAAGAGAAATAATTTTGTCCAATGGTGAAAACCACTTTGGTGGGGCTCTGGGCAAGTACCATGGTGAAAATTGGGTCACCAGCGCCATGCGTAGAGACATTGCTCCTCCCTCCTTCAGGATTCTCTTTCATCATTTCACTTTGCACACACTCACAACCTATTCGTTCATAATAAACTTACCCATTCCCATCATGGCTTGTTATTGATCTACCTAAGATTGGTTAGCCATTCATAATAAACCTCCCTTTTCATCCCTTTCCATCCATAATAAATCAGATCCTATTTGTGGCTAAGGCAAATCCTACATCTAGTGATGGGTGTGCAACTAAGAACATCATATGTTTCGAGGAGTACAGTTTCTTCTAGCTTCCTTCAGTTTATCCGCATACAATCCGCAATAAAGAAACATTTGCATCACAGATCCACAATAAGGTTCCATCTTCTTCGCAATAAAGTATTAGTTTCATGGATTTAGTCAGTTTCAGATGAGACACAACAACAACAATGGGCTTCAACAAATCAAATCTTTCAATAGACTCAGACAACATTATGGTTCAGTGCTATCTATCCTTTCTGTGAAAGTAAACATTGTGACCACAATCAAATAAGACTTATACAAGTGACAAGAGACACTAAACCTGAGGACTACAGTGGATGTTGGTGTCGAGTCTTGGTTTTCTTTTGATTTCATCTTTTTTGGTGACATGTCTTTTAGCTTTTTCGGGATGTCTTTGACTAGAGATTCTATCTCCAGGATGTCTTTGACTAGAAAGGAGAGGATGGGGTATCGTCACCTATTTGTATTTGCTGTCTCTGGATTGTCTCTTAGTAATGCTATGACTTGTCCAAGGATATGAGGACACTGTGAGTCTAGTGTGAACTGGGGCATTCCTTGTTTGTGACTGTCTTATCTCCATGCAAATAGGTACAATGACTTTCTGGGTCGAACATATGCCTCGATTGTCATAACCTACTTGCCATAATTAAGCTCAATGATGATAACGCACAAGAAGATGTTTCACTTTCATATCTTCTGTCTTCCATCCCCCTTTCTTGATTGACTTCCATCATCCTTCTCGAGTCCGCGTAGCCTGCTATCACATGATTGAGTATAATGACACACCAAAAATATTTGCATTCCATGTAGCTGCACCTACATTACCACATATAAGCATTTCATACATACATATAGATATCACAACTGCATCACATCCTGCACACAACACCTGTTAGCACAATTTACATTTGCATTATCATATTCATCTGCATTACTTACATTCACATTTGCATCATGCATACACATATAAAACATAAACGAACAAAAAAAAAAAATATTGCATTGCATCATATACATATTTGCATCCATATCATAAGCATCACATAAGAACATCTCATCACATAGGTACACATGCATATAGCTACCGCAAAGATGCATCATCTCATATATATATATATATATATAAAGTGTCATGATACAATGATGTCAAAATCATATGGCTACAATCACCCGCAGGTGTCTACATCATTATACAAAATGGTACAAAACTGATACAGAGGAACTCACTGATCACTCCTGCCAACACTATTGGTAGTGCTAATCAGCTCCCCATCAATTGATAGCTGCATAATCCTATATACATCCTCCAGGGTGACTGTCATCTCACCCATCGGCAGATGAAACATGCACATCTCAGAGTGCCATCTCTCAGCCAGTGCAGTCAGCAAACCCATGTTTGCCCGAAACTCAGGCACATACAGCACATGTCTCAAACCCATCTTCTCGATGGCAGCTCTGTCCTCGAGCGACAACTCAGGTCGCAACCTCTACATCGACGGGAATCTCTCCCGTGACTCTTGCATTGGCAAATACTCCTGCAGTCAAACAACTCAATCATGTCAGTTATAGTGGCATTCACTGTTTATCACAAAATGCTACTCGTTATCTAAATGCATATGGCTATCTACCCTAGTGACACTCACTGTTCATCACAAAGTGTTGCTATTTATCCTAGTGGTACTCACTGTTCATCACAAAGTACTACGTGTGTGACACTCCTTGTTCATCACAAAGTGTTACTCACATTTGCACTCCCTATTCATCACAAAGTACTGCTCATATTTTAGTACTCCCTGTTCATCACAAAGTACTCTATCTTGGTACTCATTGTTCATCACAAAGTGCCTTGATCTATCCTAGTCTTCCTAGAGGACCTTCTTGAGTGTATCCCCTCAGCAGCTTATCCAATCGACAACATATGTTCATCACAGAACTGCCGATTTGACCTAGAAGATGCAAATTCATACTTTTCAAATGCAAACGTGCTTTCTTGACATAAACATGCATTTATTACATTATCTAGCATGCATTAATGACAACAATAAATGCATCAAAGTACAAGGAGGTTTTGTGGTACTTACTGGCTCTCCTGCATCTATTGGCCTCTGGAATCGGCGAACACGGTCGAATCTATGAACCAAAGCCATCACTGCTGACTACTGCTGCTCTATTCTCGCTCTACAATATGCTCTTGTGGATGTGTAGATGACAATGAGGATGTATTTTCCCCCGTGGTCTATCTTATAGACTGCCCTAGCCCTCGTTTCCCGAGTCAGTCTTCATTATCCCGTGACTCTGTCACTTTATCCGATCAGTCCATTCTAGCCTTTCTTTCTTATAGAGAGATTGTCTGCAATCTTTTCAGACATTTTCATCCAATCTCTCGAGGGGGCATATCATTCCCATCTTGGGGCAACTCTGTATCAGTTCATCTTATCTTCTTTGAAACAATGCGACAAGCCGCATTGTCTCAAAGAGGGGGAAAATGTAGACACCTAAAATTGTCATGTGTAATTAAATAAATATTTTATTTATTTAATTATCTAAGCTTAATTCTTCTATTAATTAAATAAATCTTTATTTATTTAATTAATTCATTTATCCTCTTCTAGTCTTATTTGTCATTTAAATAAATACATTTATTTATTTAAATTATCATTTTCCTAAATTAAATAAATATCTTATTTATTTAATTGATCCTACTTCTTCTATTAATTAAATAAATCTTTATTTATTTAATTAATTCATTTATCCTCTTCTAGCCTTATTTGTCATTTAAATAAATACATTTATTTATTTAAATTATCATTTTCCTAAATTAAATAAATATCTTATTTATTTAATTGATCCTACTTCTTCTATTAATTAAATAAATCTTTATTTATTTAATTAATTCATTAGCCTTTTCTACCTATAACACATGTCAGTCATCTCTTAATTCACACACTACCTACCCCTTTCATTATTTTATTATGTCTTTTACCTACCCTCTAATCATAGCCGACCTCCTTTTACACCTCTCAATCTTATCCCTCCATTTCATATAGTGTCTTCTATATAAGGAGATTCTTCCTTCATTATCAAACCCTAATCATTCTATGTATGCTAATCATCTTTTATGCAATTGACTACACTACGATCCTACTGGCAACCACATTCCGTTCTTTGTTGAGCTCTTGTGCACATAAAATCTGAGAGCAAATATATCAAGCAAGATCAATGGAGATAGGAAGAATGGAGATCAAAACCCTATTGGACATGTGATGGTATAATCTTTGTGATTTCATGTGATTTGCATTGTCTTAGGTGATCTTCATATGTTATGGTGGATCTTTGTTGATTGTTAGGCTAGGGTTTTTGTGGTTGAATCTATTTAGCCTTTCAATATCGTTATTATTGTTATCCATTTTCACCATATACAATTACTACCAGATCCAAGTGCACAACTTCATCCCACACTCTGATCTTGAGTTATTACCAGTTCTTTGTCACTTTGGCACTTAGTCTCTATACATAATTCAATCAATTCCTTTTCATTTCAAGTAGAAGAGGGGATTAACTTATCATTCTCATTTCATTAAGAATTATATCTTCTTATTTGGAGGTTGAATATAATGTATTCCCCCCCCCTCTTCCAATGTAATGCATGAAAAGTGTTTGAAGGGAAATCCATAGTGAAACTCTCATCTCTCCTTGGAGGAAAAGGGTAGCTTTCCTCTTGATCTCTCATTCACACATTTTTCACCCACCATTACATTTTGGTGACATTACAGTATTGTCATTTTCTGTTGTCTTTCTCAAAGTCGGTCCTCTGCATCATGTCTACCTTTACCAAGGTGATATATATGGTGTGTTTATCTTTCGTTACCCTAGTAATAAACACTATATTTTTGGACTCTCCCTTCTATTGGTGATAAACACGGTGAATTTACAGTGGAGGTAAAAACGGTGTTGGTAACCTAACCATGATTATAGGTTGTATTGTCATTGTCTTTTGTCTTTGTCAAAGTTGTGCCTCTGCATCATGTCTACATTTACTGAGGCATTATACATGGTGTGTATATCTTTCATTACCCTGGTGATAAACATGACATTTTTGAACTCTCCCTTCTTTTGGTGATAAACACGGTAAATTTACAGTGGAGGTAAAAAACGGTGTCTGTAACTTGAGTGTGATTACAAGTTGTATTGTCATTGTCTTTTGTCTTTGTCAATGTCGTGCCTTTGTATCATGTCTACCTTTACCAAGTCGATATACACAGTGTGTTTATCTTTCATTATCCTGGTGATAAACATGATGTTTTTGAACTCTCCCTTCTTTTGGTGATAAATTTATAGTCGAGGTAAAAATGGTGTCTGTAACTTGAGCGCGATTACAACCTGTATTGTCATTGTCTTTTGTCTTTGTCAAAGTGGTGCCTCTGCATCATGTCTACCTTTATTGAGGTGATATATATGGTGTGTTTACCTTTCATTACCCCGATGATAAGTACGATGTTTTTGACTGCTCCCTCCTTTTGGTGATAAACATGATGAATTTACAGTGGAGGTAAAAATGGTGTCTCTAACTTGAGCGTGCATATAGCCACTATTGTCATTGTATGTTGTCTTTATCAAAGTCACGCATCTGCATTATGTTTACCTTTACTGAGGTGATATACATGGAGTGTTTACATTTCATTCTTTGGGTGATAAACACAATGTTTTGTACTCTCCCTCCTTTTGGTGATAAACGTGGTACATTTACAATAGAGGTAAAATCAGTCTCTAATCTGATCACGATTACAATCTGTATTGTCATTGTATGTTGCCTTTCTGAAAGTTGTACCTCTGCATCATGTCTACCTTCACTTAGGCGATGAAAAAAGTGTGTTTAACTAATCTTTCTTGGGTGATAAACACAACATTTGCAACTCTCCCTCCTTTGTTAATAAACATGGTGAATTTATAGTCGCATTACAAAACACCATTTATATAATCCTAATGTGGAATTATGACCATAAGCTATAATGATGCCAACCAGGCCTAGTAGACTATTCCAGGTTCACAAGGGAGTAACTCTTCCACCAAGGATATAAGACACTACTCAAGGGCATTTAAGAGGCTAATACACATAGCCAAACAACATATCAGTGGTTAGGGACCTCTTCTTCAGACCAATCACCTAGCCAAATGGTTGACCTACTCCTTTAGGCCTTCATTAGGTCTCTTTCATAAGACAAGTGCCCTAGTAATGGATCATACAAACAAGCCACCACTTAATATATGTCACAACTAACTCCAAACTAAATATTCCCCAATACCTCTTTGCATTCAACTTGGCTTGCTCTGCCACCACCAAAATATGAAAGTAGACCCTAAAACCTACCATTCCCCAGAATTGCAGATTTTTTTCAATGGAGGAATACTAAGTTATAAGCATTATTTATCAGCAAACCCTAGATAGTGAGGGTTTCAGACCTATTTTCACTCAAACACCTAAACTGGATGGATTGAGCCCAAACTAGTTGGAAATGAAAGATGACTCTCTCTTGTTTACACTGATGTTAGATTTAGACCATGGGAGCACTGTTTATGATCACATAAAAGGACTGTTACTGGAAAACCATGATATTTTGTAGAAAAACAGAGCAATTTTATTGATTTCTTCACCAAAACAACATAAACAACCCCCCTTCGAACAAAGGAAGGCATATTTATGTCCCTTACATCCATCCCAACTGGTTCTAATTGTATTTTGAATCAGTAAGCCATTGGGAATTTTAGTTGACACAATTAACACCAAAAAAATGCAAAAGCTGACAAATTTTTCCCCCTTACACAAAACAACTCTAAATCCATCTAATACAATGTCCATGATGAATACTAAGAGGGGGGGGGGGTGAATTAGTATGCCAAAAATATTTGCACTTAAACACTTTGCAAGACTAACAGTAAACTGATAAAACAGTTTAGCAAACAAACCGGTTAGCACACATGCAAACCAAATAGCTAATAATGCATTCACCCACAGAAGCACAGACACCATAACACAAGAGATTTTGATGTGGAAACCCAAATGGGAAAAGACACGATGAGATGGAACTCACAAGTAACTATCTGCAGAATAGGAACCAGACCGGTTAAGGTCTTACAAGGTTCTTTACCAGAACATATCCTGTTAGGAATCTCAATCTCTGTTAGGAGATAAGTCCTATTAAAGACTACCTTGCTAGAGGATTTTAGATCCACAGATGTGAACCACCTTGTTAGAGGATTTACAAGAGGCTTTTGGGCCTACCCGGTTAAGGGCTACAGACTTGTTGAAGATGCGAGTAATCAACAAGTGATTGATCTAGCTAATAGCACATATTGCTTGGTTAGATCCTTGATAGCTCATTTCGAATGCATTCTAGCATTACTTCAGTCTTCTACACATTCATACTCTCTCTAACTCCTCAACCACCTTAAACCCTAGCAACAATGCAAACAACATAAAACCCTAGACATGATGTCCTTATAAAGGAATCTGATTTCATGTCGGTCCAATAGGATTACAA
Organism: Cryptomeria japonica; assembly: GCF_030272615.1. Taxonomy (NCBI): domain Eukaryota; kingdom Viridiplantae; phylum Streptophyta; class Pinopsida; order Cupressales; family Cupressaceae; genus Cryptomeria; species Cryptomeria japonica. Next base: position 298,960,285 of record NC_081413.1, on the reverse strand, counting down.
TACAATTTCCTAGGTTCAATGTATCTAGACGTATTTGGTAACACGACAATAAAAGCACCGCTAAAGTGTCGACACCGTCATACAATCGGTGGATGGTAACTCATCACAGAGTATTACCGGTTCATACAAAATACCGGTTCCCGGTTTGACAAAATGAAGATTGGGAAATAAGTGTTCTGTCGCTTTGATCCTTTGTACTGCTTGAGATCCTCGAACTGCTTGGGGTTAACATACCGCTTCAGATCGGTAATCACTTTCTATAAAACACCAATAGTCTAAGGACTATAATGCATCATACCGATTGGAACATGTACCAGTTGAGCTTTAACTTATACACACAAAAATTATCTCAATGCAAGTGTGAGTCCACCAATGACATTCACAACATAATCATCAAAAATGCCAACAGTCCACACACCACAAAGGGATTCAAAATATGAATCACATCCATGTACCATTATAGGGCTTGATGGCCTACAAAACACAAGAATGGCACCAAGTCCATCACCAATTAGGACTTCTAATTGCTGAAGGACACAACCCCCAATGGAAGGCCTAGGTATATACCAACCTAGGGTATCACATGACAACTCTAAGGAGACTCTCTTTCATAGCCAAAATGCCAGGCTTCACCCTCCCATCCACCCTAGAAGACAAAAGGAACCCTGCTATGGTGATACTAGTTTAGACAGTCATAAACTTCAACAAGAATGGTCAAGCTTTCATGGACCATACCCTCTTACCATACTCCAAATTTTTGGCACAATAATGGTGAACCCCTCTACACCAAGCCTTACCAAACACAAAAACTTAACTCATTGTCATACTGTGAGAGTCATAAGGATTATAGGATAGTCATAGTCATTTTACATTCAACTTGTTCTAGGGGCTTCCAAAATTGTGTATAGGTTTGTGGCTTCCTTGTGCATCATTGTAGACCTTCACCAACTCTTGGTAACCCTGTCACACCATTCTCTCCACTCAAACCCTCTCAACTCACTATCTTGGTAGACTAAGACTCAGAAAATTGATGAAATCTAAAATGACTCAACATGACTAAAAAGAAACATGACCCTAGTTATGCACATACAAGTGGGTTACAACATCAAAACCATTCAAAACTAAATTTAAACCATATTTCAAAAGTTGCTTTCAAAGTTGGAAAATTGGTATGACAATAATGCCAACTTTTTTTTGTAACTTTTACATTTTTATAACATATAGATCCCAAACTTTCCAAATTGGATTTGAATACATCAAAGTGGCCTCAAATAGCCTCATTTGGAGAAAAGAACACAAAACAAACATGAAATTCAAATTTTGACTTCTTGCACCAAATTAGATCCCTAAGGTGTTCTTGCACCACAAACATGAACTTACCTAGTGTTGGTGTTGGTATTTGAAATTCATAAGTAAGCCCTTATAAATTTTCACTCTCTTCACTTTTGGACTCACCAAAAATCAACGATTACAACCAATGCAAGAATTTGTGCATAAAATGAAGCCCTCAATGTTTTTTACACCTTAATTTCAGCAGTGGTCATGTGAGTATTTCACTGATTTAGGCATCGCAGTCAGAATATATTAAGTTGGAGAGATAGCCATCACAATCATTCCAAACCCCAAGTATTCTAGGGTGATGTTCACAGTGTACAATATATAATGCAACCATTAACATGAATGATCATTTGAGTGTGACAGTCAATGAAGAAAAGAATAGTGGATGTTGTGATCATGATAGTATCAATCATAGGAAGCCAACTTTAGGCATTAGTATCATAGCTATGAACAACATCATAAAGCATCATCAGTTAAGGGTATTGATCCACCAAATGAATATAGATAGAGGAAGATGTTGCTAAGTACAACCTTAAAGATAGAGACTAAGATCTACTCCTACAACCATATCATAGTGGTCATGTACTAGGAGCTCAAAAAGAGGAATCATTGTCAAGTATAGTAAGGAGAAGAGTTGTAAGGAAAATACTATCTTTTCATAGTGCAACAAACTTAATGAGAGAATGAGCCATGAAACACCATAACGCATACACCGAGACAGAGGTATTGCGCTCATGGTACATATGGTATCAAATAACCCATAACAACAGAAGGACAGTTGGAGAAGTATTGAATAATACTCATCTAGGGTTTTGAGAAGAAATCATAATATTATCTTAGTGGTAAAATATGGTTCATAAAGAATTCAGGTAATAACATAAGTTTCAAGCCCAAGGGCAGGGTTATATATTAGCCCTCTCATGTGTAATAAAATTGAAGATATGAGTGATATGAGTTAAGGCATGTATTTAAAGGACTCTCAAATCACAAGGGCATCCAATTGAAGACAATCATAATGTCCAAGTAAATAACCACAAAACTATAATAGACATGAAGCTGATCAAAATCAAGGGGCAGTCACCCAATACACCAAAAGATCACTTTGAACATACTCTGGAACACAATGTAAGCATGTAAACTACGAAAAACATAAAACTTATTGCAGCTACATATTTAAAGTTGAAAACTTATTTCATGTAAAGTGCATTGTAAAGATATAATAGAGCTCAAACATGCAGATTTTCAATTGCAGGGATTGAGAAAAAAATTCAGATATATGCATCATTATTTAACATCAATTGCAAAAAGAAAATTATATAATTTGTGATAATAATTATGAAGTTCTTACTAACACAACCATCCAGTAATGTACACACATCTTTGCATTTGGTACATTGAATACCATAGCACATCATAAAAGGGAAGAGTATATGAAGTTTTGTATTGTCTTTAAAGATGCATATTCGAATAGTCAAATGATATTTATGTTCAAGATCTTGAGCAGTTTGCTTACCACTTAGCAGAGTATAGTGACACGAGTTACCAAATTTTATTTCATCCATAACAACGTCTTACAAAATATCAGGAACCAAAATAAATGATACAAAACAATCAAATTCAAGAAAATATGGCTTGGATCCTCAAAAATCTATTACGTCTTCGAAGTCTGGGACCTATACAAAATAAGTCACCATAGTCAGCACCAAGACTAAGCTTGGAAAATGGTGAGAGATAACCACTATCCACTCATCCGACAACAACTCTATGACCTGTCTTGTCATGTTTGTGTAAGTCATTGTATATGCAAGAACAACTATGACCAATCCTCGCCAAAATGAAATAGACAATCTGATCTACACGATGTAATGTTGTAGCTCCCTCCTCGTGATATACCACTGACATACAACGATATCAAATTGGAGTCGTGGTTGTACCATGCAAAGATTTACCATACTGATCTGGAAGGCTGAAAGTCATGCCCAATAAGGGCCCACAACCTGTATAAAAAGACAATGGTGGTGTGAATACACAGTGTTGTGGCAATAAAAAAGAATAACATTTAAGTGTTGTCAACAAAAAATTAAATTCAAAATAGGCCAATATATCACAAAACCTGTAGGAATGTGCAAATGAACACAAATCCATGTCTCAGCTCATCGTGGAAAACAAAAATGTGCATCGTCAACCTGCTTGGCAAAAAAAATAGTGTTGTAAAATGCATAACGAATGTTAAACACACCGTGTATTGATTTGAAAAAAAATATTGTAAAACGCACTGTGTAATTGCACATTTATAGATTTGGATAGGTAATAAATAATACATGCATAAATGGATGCGACTACCTGCACACATCTATTATTGTAATCAATAATGGTAAAGTAAAGGTAAATAAATAAGGCAAACAAAAAATTGTACATACTAGCCACTATTCTCCATAAACCATGTCTTGTGAACCCATATTGCTATCAAAAGATAGACATCAACAAGGACTTCTTGGGCTAGAAGTTGAGGATGATTTGTAAACATTGGACAAAAATGGAGGACACATTGAGCAAGTGTAAGTCATATTAAAATTATGCACATGAATTTTAAAAAATGGGAGTGCCTAGCAAACCCGTGTTCTATGGAAAAGAGGCAATACCTACAACGTGCATGTTGGCATTGCACACTCCAATGAGAATTGTAGATGATTGAAGGTGTTTTAATTGATGGAAACCTTGCAATCCTATGGCTCTGGTAGGCACCGGCACCGACAAACTCTACACCGGCAGATAGTTCACCGACAATGACAAAGATGATTACCGACACCCCAACCAACAAGATTTTGATTATTGTATATTGTATTTAATTGTAATATCTTTTTGTAAGCCAACAGGGCATATTGTAATAAGACTCATATATAAGTATGAGATCTTGTAGATCATTTGAGATATGGACATGGTTAGAATATTGCAAAAGTAATGTGCGAATATTAAGGCAGATTTTGGAGTAAGGTTTATGGTTATTGTATGAGCTTAAACTGATACTGAACCTGGCATAGAAGATGCTGAACTAAAGCAGTACATTATATTGGATTTGCATTATCCATTTTGTAAGTTAGTGAGACTTCCTTTTGTAATTAAGTAGTGAGCTTTAGGTAGTTGACCTTCCTACATGTGCAGGCCCCTATTGTAAGTAATATCCATTCATTGGCCAGTGAGTGAATATTGTGGGTCACAAATCCCACTGAGGTTTTTCCCACATCGGGTTTCCTCACCAAAAATCTTGTGTTATGGTGGGCTTTCTATGTTGTGTTTATTGTTCATATTTACTGCATTAATTCTTGTTTACCGACACACTGTTTTGGAATGCAATTTATTTAATAAGGTCAAAAAATTTATTTACCGGTTAGATACTGATTCACCCCCCCTCTCAATATCTTTGGGAATCCTAACAATTGGTATCAGAGCCTGGTCCTCTATTTTCAGAAGTCTAATAGCTTGAGGAAGATTTTGACACCGGTACAGATGGAAAACTTGAGAAAGCGATTGGAAACAACTCTTTCAGATTATGATGTAGAAAAGTTGAAGAATATCAAACTTGATGATCTAAAGACTGCACAGGAATTAATTCAAGGACTTCAAGAGAATCTTACTATTGATAGAAACAAAAGAAAAGAACTTCATGAGAAGATACAAAATGATGATGATGAAAAGGAAACTCTTAATGACCTTGTGAGCAAGATGAAATACGAAAACATGACCTTGAGAAATGAGATGCAAGATATGACTATGAGGTTTTGCAAAGACATTGAAGATAGAAAGAAGAATGAAGATGACTTGAATAGAAGACTCAATGATGCTGGAATTGAAAATCTAAGACTTATTCATGAAAATGATATGTTGAAGACAAATCTAATTCACTTGGAACATGATAAAACTAAATTCATGAGACAGAAGGATTTCTTGGAAAATGAGTTGGCTACTACAAATCAACACAAAGAGAAATTCAAGAAAAGTTCAGAAGAACTTGATGATATGCTGAAAAATCAGAAACCAAATGGAGACACTAATGGACTTGGCTTTGAAGTTGGTGAAAGCTCCGGTACTGCAAACGATCATGATCATAGTAAACTGGTAAGACAACCTAATGCCTACAAATTTAATGTGAAATGCTTTAACTGTAACAAGTATGGTCATAGAGAAAATCAGTGTAGATCTAGAAACTATCAGAACACTAATGCACCCACCGGTCAATGTTCAAAATGCAACAAAATTGGTCATAATTCAGAAAATTGCAGAATGAATGTAAGATGTTATGTTTGTGGAAGATTTGGACACTTATCTAATCAATGCAGAACACATACCGACATAGGATAAGGAAAGGCTATTCAGAAAAAACAATGTGACTTGTTATGCTTGTAAAAAAATTGGACATATTGCAAAATTTTGTAGAAGTAAGGCATCACTAGCAAATAATAAAGGACCCAGTTTGAAAGGTAAAGAGAAGGTTGATGAGGTAAAGAAAGAATTTTCAAAACAAATGTTGATGAGGCTATTCCTTCACTAGCAGAACAAAGTATCACTCCATCGATAGGAGATTCTTCATCTAACTGAAAAGAAACCTTTTGGGGGTATGACAACTAATTCAAAATCATGGTAGTTTACCCTCGGTTGATGGTAAGAAGATGAATCGCTTCTTTACCGGCAGATGTGTTAAGTTTCAATTAACCGACAAACATTTATTATGGTAGTTGAAGGAAAAGACATTATAAAGCAAGTGTTTTCACTCTTTTTCACTCATCGAGCATTCAAATTTCCTAAGAGCACGAAAAACCTAAGTGAAGGCATCCACAACGAGAAGTGAAGCAAAATCTTTCAAGCATCCAAACCTAAAGGCAGATTAAGGTATTTATCAATGGCTTCCTCCTCTGCTCCTGAATTCATTGCAAAACCTACTGTTATTGAAGTGGTTAAATGCCCTAGGCCCGTATTCAAGATCATACCCGAAGTAGCGAAGCAGGATGATACCCTAGGTGCATTCTCTAAACTCCCTAAAGGAGTTGCATATGCAAAAGACCCTAGGATATACATGCATTGTAATATTGAGGAACTAGGTGCTGATGAAATCATGAATATGTATAAGACTGTCATTTGTAATGAGAATGGTGTTGTGAAACCAGAATATAAGATCATAGAAACCCTAGGTTTTGTGGAAATACTTGATATTCCGGATTTCCCTAAGGAAGTTGTGAGGATTGTACTCAGTAGAGTTCATGGAGAATTCTTTTGGCTTGATTCTATCCATAATGTCATGCCCAAAATTTAGGGCAAGAACAGGATAATTTTTTTTTTTTAAAACATAACTTTTAAAACATTAAATCGACAAATATAAAATGCTATAACATGTTTTGTCTTAACTAAGTTTAGAGTTAATTTTTTTTCATCTACTAGCTCAAGTAATCAAACTAATTGAGATAATATGCTGAATTCTAATTGAATTGTTTTATTGTCGCATTGCTCTTAATCAATAATTATATCAATTTAATTAACGTAGAAATAGATTAATCCCCCATATCCATTCATAGTTCTTAGGATCTAATTAAACTAGTCCTAGCACTTAGTTCTTATAAGTGTCTTTATTTTACTCACCAATAATTAAATGGCAAATTAAACTATAACAACTAAAGGGTCGATTATATTCGTAAATGAATATTTTTTACTAAAGTTTAATCTCATGCACTTACGTCTAGGAGAGCTAAAAATTAAACTCTATAGTCCTAAAATTTTACATAAGAATTAAATTTCCTAAATGTTTAATTTAAAACATCTCAATTTATTGAATTAAAATAGAAAAATTACTTCACAAACATTTAATTCATAAACATCTCAAACTCTTTAAATTTAAAATTAAATATTAACTTCATTAATATTAAATTTGAAATGTCTCAACCTATGTAAATAGATATCTATATATTTATACATATATATAAATTCATATATATGTATATAATAAAATTACATATATATTTTACCAACTTCATATTCATAACCTTGTTTAAATAAAATATACATATATATATATATATATATAACTTGTTGGCATATGGACACTCCAATGAGACATTGTGTGTGATTGAAGGTTTTGTCATTGATGGCAACCTTGCAATCCTATGGCACCAACAAGACATTCTACCGGAAAATCATTATTCAAGCAAGACAGTGCACCGGCATCAACAAGACCACTCTACACCGACACCGGCACCGGCACAGAAGAAAAGATGTATACCGGCACAGAGGCCGACAAGATTTTTGATATGTAATATTTTGTTTATTATTGTAAGCCGACTTGGCAAATTGTAAAATGACTCTTGTATGTAAAGGAGATCATTATAGACATTTGTAGGAGAGGGTAAGCGAGCATAAAGAAAATTATTAGACAGACCTAATATGTGAATTATAGGTCAAGGGTATATGTAAAGAACATAGCAAGAATAGGTACTGAATCTGGCATTGAAGATGCTATTATAAAGCATTACAAAATATTGTCTTAGCATAATCCTCATTGTAAGTCAGTGTGACTTCTCACTGAACAGTGTGCTCTAGGCAATTGGCCTTCCTGCATGTGCAGGCCCCTATTGTAAGTAATATTCTCTTATTGGCCAGTAAGTAAATATTGTGGGTCACAAATCCCACCGAGCTTTTTCCCACACCGAGTTTCCTCATTAAACATCTTGTGTTATGGTGTTCTTTTCATGTGGATGTTTTTGATTATGTTTATTACATTAATTCTTGCATACCGGTACACTATTACTTTATGTTCTGCATGTTTTGTCTTAAGAAAATTTTAATACCGGTCAGATACTGATTCGCCCCCCCCTCTCAGTATCTGTGGGAACCCTAACAATTGGTATCAGAGCATGGTCCTCTATTTTCAATAGCCTAACAACTTGAGGAAGATCTTGACACCGGTAAAAATGGAAAATCTGATGAAGCAACTTGAAGGAGCTCTTACTGACTATGATGCAGAGAAGTTGAAAAATATCAAATTAGAAGATGATTTAAAAGCAACTCAGGATATCATTCAGACACTTCAAGAAAATCTTACTGTTACAAGAAATAAGAGAAGAGAACTTTGTGAAAAATTGAAAAATGAGAATGATGAAAAGGAATCACTTAATGATATGATAAGCAAGTTGAAACAAGAGATCATGACAACAAAAAATGAAATGCAGGATATGACTATGAGATTTTGCAAAGAGATTGAGGATAGAAAGAAGAATGAAGAAGAATTGACCAGAAGACTAAGTGATGCAGCAAATGAGAACACAAGACTTAGCTATGAAAATGACATGTTGAAGACAGATCTGATGCATACTCAGAATGACTCGAATGAACTAATGAGACAAAAAGAAATCTTGGAAAGGGAATTGGAAACTGCAAATCAACACAAAGAAAAATTCAAGAAAATCTCAGAAGAACTTGGTACCTTATTGAAGAATCAAAGACCCAAAGGTGACACTTCTGGAATTGGATTTGAAGTTGGAGAAAGCTCCAATACTGCAAATACTAAGGATCACAACAAATCGGTAAGACCTCCTAATACTTATAAATTCAATGGAAAATGCTTTAACTGTAATAAATATGGTCATAGGGAAAATGAATGTAGATCTAGGAATTATCAGAATATCAATCCTCCCACCGGTAAATGCTCCAAATGCAACAAAGTTGGTCATAACTCTGAAAACTGTAGAATGAATGTAAGATGTTATGTTTGTGGAAGATTTGGACATTTATCAAATCAATGCAGAACACAAACCGGCATAGGTTATGGGAAAGCTATTCAGAAAAATAATGTAACTTGTTATGCATGTAACAAAATTGGTCATATTGCTAAATTTTGTAGAGGTAAAGGTACACCGGTAGACAACAAAAATACTAGCTTGAAAGGTAAAGAAAAGGTTGAAGAGGTTAAGCAAGAATTCTCAAAGCAATGGATTAGAAAAGCTGATCTAAAATTTGGGAATACACCTCCACTGGTAGAAATAACAAATGCTCCACTGGCAGGACAATGTGATGCTCCACTGGCAGGACAGAGCAGTGCTCCACCGACAGGAAGTTCTTCATCTAATTGAAGAAAATTATCTTTGAGGGTTTGACAATCAAATGAAACATGTGCTATTATTCCCTCAATTAGAGAAAAGAAGTTGAAAATCACTTATTACTAGCAAATAAAGTTAAGTGAATACATTACCGACAAGCAATTAATGTGGTAGGTAGTCAAAAAGACTTTATAAAATAAGGTTTTGGCTCCATTTCATTTCACCGTGATTTCAAACTTTCAGAGAGCGTGAAGATTTCCGAGCTAAGGCATTTCAAGCAAGAAGCAAGCACACTCCAAGCAATCATTCATCCAAGACAAAAAAAGGTATTTTATCATGGCATCCACCTCTGCAATTGAATACATATCGAACCCTACTGTTGTGGAAGTAATTAAAAGACCTAGGCCCGTATTTCAGTTGGTCCCCAAAATAGCAAAGAAAGATGATACCTTAGGTGCATTCTCTCAAATCCCTAAAGGTGTTGTATATGTTGAAGACCCTAGAATGTATATTCACTACAATATTGAAGAGCTAGGAGATGAGGAAATCAAAACCATGTACAAAACCGAGATATGTGATGATACCGACAATATCAAAGCTGAACACAAAATCATTGAAACCCTAGGATTCACAGAAATCCTTAGTATTCCTGAATTTCCTAAGGATGTGATTAGGATAGTATTAAGCAGAGTTCATGGAGAATTTTTCTGGTTAGATACAATTCATAAGATCACCAAGCAAGCGGTAAAGGCTGTCACAGGGTTACCAGCCATTGGTAAAAGACTAGATAAAAACAAGAAAGTTTCAAATGATTTAGTCATTGACCTAACAAGTGCAACATCTGATAAAAGATCTTTAAGGGTTAATGATGTAAAGGATACAAATGTGAGATTCATAAGCATGATATTAGGTTACAAAGCCACTCATGCCAATAGACTCAACTCAGTTTCAAGTTTATGCATCAAGAGTGCTTATGACATAATAACCAACAATGCAAAAATTGACATCTGTGAATGGCTAAAGGATGAACTGATAGACAACCTTGGAAAGATAAAGAAGGATAAGAAAGGAACCTTTAGATTTGGAAATCTGTTAGTGTGTCTAATGCTTCATATAACAAAACAAGTTTCCGGTATTGGATATAAAGATTTCGGATATGACATACTGGTAGGAAAGCAACTGACAGAACTGTTCAATACCATGGGTGAGAATAAGGAAAACATCATTCATGACTTTTTCCAAGCACTAAAGACAAAAATGAAGAAAAGGACAAGGTTATCACAGAAGATTGTAGACAAATACAAAGATGATATATGCTTTGTTATCAAAAAGGATGAAATATGGATGGAAGCAGTCATCCCTAGGACAATCTGGGTAATAGAAATGGGCTATGAAACAGATGACCACATAGTTGAAACTTATGCCAAAGCACTTTTGGAAGCCCCCAATGAACCTAAAGAAGAAATATTTGGTAGTGCTGAAACCATAGAAAGCCAAATTCAATCAAAGAAAAGAGTGAAAAAGGTTGAGGCATTTATGAGGAAAGGATCTAGACAAGAAAAAACCATTAAGGAAGATATATTAAAGAAAACTGGCATAATTGAAGATGAGTTGGCAACCCCACAACCTGAAGCTCATCTATCACCAGTAGGTACTTCCTCAAAAGGTGATATGCTAGAAACTTTTAAAAGAGTTGTTAGGAAAAGAGATCTCTCACCAGCAACCCCTCCTTCACCTAGAAGGACAAGGTAGAAGCAACAAGCTATGAGATCTCCGATCAGAAAGGTCACACCTAAAAAGAAGCTGACCCCTAAGAAAAAGAAAAAGGCAAAAACTGACTTGGCACCTCTAGACATTTTGTTAAATGAGATCACAGCGGAAGGAAAATTTAAGAACATAGGGAAAATTTATGACACCGTATCGGCTGATGAGAAAGGGCAAGTTGAGGAGAGTGTAATATTACACATGGACATGTTTAAAAAGTTTTTGATGCAAGTCATAAATGAAATTCCTGACGACTTATACAAAAGACTTGAGGCCAGAAGGCAAGGAGTAATTGAACTGGACAAGAAAATAAAAATAGAAAAACTACTTGTTGTATATTCGGTAAACTCCCCAAAAGAAATTGATGATCTGATAGCTCAGGCTAACCAGATAGTTTTTTCCACTGCACACCGGCAAATTTCGCTAATGGCAGGTAGAGTTACAGAGGTTTTAGAGGAAACAGAAGATGGTTGGGACATATTTTTGGTTGAAAAAGAAAAACAAGAAGAATATAGGAATCCCAAGCCTATTAAGGTATATCAGAAGGATAAGGTCAAAGGGAAAGGGAAAATTGGTGGACCTCCAAGCATAAAGGTTAAAGATAACCTACCTCCACCTGTAAAAATTACAATCCTTGAAAACCAACCGGCAACTGAAAGCATGGATACAGAGGATAGCAATACAAATCCTAAAGTCCTATTCACTGTAAATGTTGATACCCAAAAGATTAACATAATAGTTGATAAAGACCCAAGTGAAAAATCAGATATAGCCAAAGAGTCTCCGGTAAAAGGAAATATAGAGCAACCGATAGTGGATATAGGGAAAAAGATGGAATCTGAAGCACAAACAGAGAAACTGACAGAGCTAAAGGCTCCAGAACAGATGCCACCAGTAAGAAATGAAGCAGAAAAACCAGTGCTAAAGGAAATGCAGACACAAACTGACCTGCCAGAGGTCAATACTAGCATGGTCACTTCCATCGGTACTCAGTTTGTTGGGTCACCATCAAGGTCAACAAATGTGACTGAGGTATTACTTGAATCCATCAAGAAAATAACTGAGTATAGCTCACAAGCTTACAAAGCAATAGATGATTCAATACCATTTTTGAAAACAATAGCTCCTAATTGTAATATAGATAATAAATATTCTTTAGGATAGTTAGATACACTATGTAAATACATTTCTGGAAATATTGAGAAAATAAAGGTAGAATCTGTAAAGGATATTATAGAAAAGGAGAAACAAAAATTCTTTGAGGAAGAAATTAAGAAGTGTAACAAAGATTTTGACACACTTCTACTGGAACTATGTAGTTTGTTAAAAGAGTACAAAAACCTGTACAAAGACACATGCAAAACAAACTTCCTGACTATAGATATAGACAAGAAGATAAGCAAGACACAGGAAGAGATAAACAAGTTTGCAGACAATTTTGTCAACTCACCGGATTCATTATCTATTTTTGAAGATAAGTTAGCAAATTTTGAGATAGAATTACTTAAATAGGAGAAAGAGAAAGAGACAATAATAAATAAGGCAAAATACTTGAGATCTAAACTGAGTCCAAGATTATATTATCTAGCATCTCTACAGAAGGAAATCTCAGAGGCATTAACACCGAGAAGTAAAACACCAGTAGAGCAATTACAGCATCTCATCGGCACTGTGAAGAGAACTGAAACAACAATAAAAGATAGCAAAAAGTTTATGGATAGTATAAACTTAATTTTGGGCGATCTTTTTCAGATAATAACTACCCAACTACAAGGTTGAGGTTATGGACCAGTATAACTACAAACTCTACTAACATCTTGACAACCTTTGTTATTGATGCCAAAGGGGGAGTAGTAGGATGAGAAAATTCAAAACACAGGGATCATATGCTCAGGGGGAGTCCCTCATTTTTTTTGGTAAATTTTTGGTCTACACATTTTTGGGCATCTTCTTGAAAATTCTCATGAGTGTTGCCATCAATGCCAAAGGGGGAGATTGTTGGCATATGGACACTCCAATGAGACATTGTGTGTGATTAAAGGTTTTGTCATTGATGGCAACCTCGCAATCCTGTGGCACCAGCAAGACATTCTACCGGCAAAGCATTATTCAAGCAAGACAGTGCACCAACATCAACAAGACCACTCTACACCGGAACTGGCATCGATATAGAAGAAAAGATGTATACTGGCACAGAGGCCGACAAGATTTTTGATATGTAATATTTTGTTTATTATTGTAAGTTGACTTGGCAAATTGTAAAATGACTCTTGTATATAAAGGAGATCATTATAGACATTTGTAGGAGAGGGTAAGCAAGCATAAAGAAAATTATTAGATAGACCTAATATGTGAATTATAGGTCAAGGGTATATGTAAAGAACAGAGCAAGAACTGGTATTGAATCTAGCATTGAAGATGCTATTATAAAGCAGTACAGAATATTGGATTAGCATAATCCTCATTGTAAGTCAGTGTGACTTCTCACTGAGCAGTGTGCTCTAGGCAATTGGCCTTCCTGCATGTGCAGGCCCCTATTGTAAGTAATATTCTCTTATTGGCCAGTAAGTGAATATTGTGGGTCACAAATCCCACCGAGGTTTTTCCCACACCGGGTTTCCTCGTTAAACATCTTGTGTTGTGTTCTTTTCATGTGGATGTTTTTGATTCTTTTTATTACATTAATTCTTGCATATCGGTACACTGTTACTTTATGTTCTGCATGTTTTGTCTTAAGAAAATTTTAATACCGGTCAGATACTAATTCACCCCCCCCCTCTCAGTATCTGTGGGAACCCTAACATAACTATATATATATGTATATATAAATACAATCATATATATATATATATATAATAATAATATATAAAAAATCTAAAAGGGTTGACCCATGCAACCCTAACCCTTCTTTATATTTTAAAATAAGCCTCTTCTTATTTTATTTTATTTTTATTGACCCCATTTTACCCTAGACCTAATCGGGCTAGGGTACTAATTCATTTCTTTTTTTTTTTGTTTCTTTATTCTTTCTTTCCCCTGCACAGGGCCGAATAGGGTCGGGTGGTGGCCATGGCATTGGATGGGGTGGAGACAGTTAGAAGGGGCATCGGTGGGACTCATGCATGGGCGCTACTGTGTATCCCCATAGTGGTGGCCGAGCGCCACCCACTATGGGAATACACAGTGGCAGGCCGGGCCCTTTCCACTGCGGTTACTCGTAGTGGGAGGCCCCGACCTCCACTATGGCTTCCCACAGTGGCGGCCTTCGTGCCAACCACTATGTGGAGCCACAGTGGTGGCTGAGCCACCGCCAGCCCACTGTACAAACACACAGTGGGTTCGGCCCTTGCTTACCGAAAACCTAGTTTATTTTTTTTATTTATTATTTAATTTTATTTATTTATTTATATATATATATTTTTTGTATATGTTCATTTATATATTTAAGACAATAGGTTTTGTTTGAAGGAGACTCTTTTAAACATATTTATATTTAAATAAATTTATCTATATGTATATATATTTACCCATATATATATATAAATCCTTTTTAAAAAAAAAAATTAAGTAATAGATCTAGGGCATTTTCTTAGAAAATAAATGCTGATATATATTTACATTGAAACATTTTAACAAATCAGATAAATACTTCAGTTTTGGATCATTGTATTTACTTCCTTTTAATCAAACTCCTAGTTGCAAAAATAAAATAGATGGATTATTTAATTATGGATCTACTTTCTGCAAGTTTAAATTGATTATCAGAATTAAATATACTTAACACATCGGCCTTAGAAAATATTTCTTTCAATTAATCTGATTAACAAAAGATTCTATTTCTGCAAGCAAACCTAATGACAGAATTTGACAAATCTAATAGTAACTAATTAAACCTATATTTTTATTAAATAAAACTTAGAGATGACACTAATATTTTATTTTTATTTTATTTTCTGCTAATAATTAAAATAACAGATTTAGATAACCAAGTTTTGCATTCCCATGAATAGATCTAAGATGTTTTATTACCAGCCTACTACATGCATGCAATTCCATTCCATTTCTTTTCTAATGTTTTTCTTAAAATTCATTAAAGGAATGAATACATTTCTTTCTTTTCAAAGCATCCTATACACAACAGTTATTTATTTCAATACTTTAGGAACTAGAAACCAGAAATAACCATTTCTTTCTGCAATATAACATAAATAAATATTACACATCTTTAAAACATATCCCCAAGTCTTTACTGTCATTTTACAAATAGGTCCCTTTTTTCAAATAAATGAGGACTTTCAAAGAATATTATTTACATTTACAAAATCTTTCTGCAACAAATAATTCTAGCCATATCTTCATGTCCTGATAATTTTCTTCTAACAACCTGCAAATAAATCAAAGGCTGTGACCATGGAGTGCTCACCTCCCAGCCTAGGCTAACTAGTAGCCACCCTTGAGCTAAGAGAACCAAGCCTTAGACAGGTAACACACATGCAAACACAAAGACAAGGGAAAACACAATCTCAAACACAATCCCAACCTAGGCTACACTGCACCACACATTTGTGATGTCTTTTCAAGGGTGGTAGTGGACCAAGTACCCTGAGGAGACTACAAGTATGGTAAAACATATAGCCACCTCATGGAAAACCAAATACCTCAAGTATAACAACCCCACATTCCTTATGCCCCCCAAGGCATTCATGCCTTATTTCCCTCCTTATGACCCCCAATGCATAAACAAGCCATGCAGCAAGGATCACATAAAATCCCTTGTGATCACTCTCATAACGAGAGCCTCTCACTCGAGGGCTATCACTTCTACCACCCCCAAGACCATCCTCTCTCCCAAGAGTAGGAGGTCTTGATTACTCCGAAAACATATACATTGCATAATCACCAAACACCAAATAAATTTCCAAGAGATACATGCAAGAATACTAGTCTTTTACACAAGCATTCCTTTCAAAACAACATGCAATAAGAAAACGTTACAAGAAAGGTAGAACCAACCTTAAACTACCCAAAGGTATGCTAGTTTTGTTGAGGATGAGCAGCCCAACTCCACAAGTCTTTTCTTTCTACCCTTAGCCAAATTCTATATCCCAAAACTATCTTTTTCTTTTCAAAATTCTTTTGTCTCCAAAAATGGAGAGTGGGTGATCACCCCCAAAATCTCTCATTCTTGCTTAAGAAGACCCTAGTGAGAGTTCTCACAAGTTTCTAAAAACTGAAAAGGAAGGTAAGGTAAAATGGGAGAGGGAACTCTCATTCGAAAAGGAAGGTTCACAACTTAGTTCAAGCCTTCTAATTTCAATTTTCGCACAACTTAGAAAAGCCACTTTTTAGGGTGTTTAAATGGTCACATGAGAGTTGAAACATGCCTAAAATTACTCCTAACCCTTAGGTATACCTTATGGGCTTTTAGGAAACCCTAATAAACTACCCCTAGGAGTCCATTTAACCCTTTTTAAACCCCTCTAAAGTTTATTTTCGGGTCAAACCTAAGTTGACCATCCCAAAGATTCTTTACCCAAGGCATATATGGAATCATATTAGATTAATTGAAAAAGCTATAATTAAACAACTCCCTCCAAGAGACAAATTTAAAAAACTCAAACATAAATCAACACATATGTCAAGTGACACAAAGAAAATACTTTTACAAAATCATACATGAAATCTTGTCTCTTGTTGGATTTACACAATTACACAAAATTCAATTTAACATTCATGCAACAATCACTTTCACGAATAAAATACGATACAAACGGGGTGTTGTCTCTCCAAATAGACAAACCCTAGTTTTACAAACATGCATAGGTCTAGGGTTGGTTCTCCATAATATTTCCATGGTCACATGGATAATCTTTCCTGCGCAACTCAATTACACATTAGTAATTTCAAATAACCTCATATAATATTAAAACACATGAATTAGAATACACCTCAAACACTCTGCATACAATTTACATTTGAACAAATCAATATATCTTATATCCAACTAAATCCACATAAGAAATTATCATAATCTTATAATTTTGACCCATACATACACATACATCCTATTTCTATCATCATAGTAAAGTCCTGCAAATCCAATAGTGGCATATATCATCTCAAATTTATCCTATTCTAGAATCATATTGAGTTCTATATCATAAAGCATATAA